>NW_028248790.1:0-248709 GCF_964263255.1 Lissotriton vulgaris | reverse complement strand
ACTGGTAATGTTCTCAATGTGAGACTGAACTGTGAACTTGCCATCCATAGGGATAATTGTTGGTGTCCAGTTACAAACATCTGTCCTATGAGAACGCCCGGTACATGTTGTTATTAATTACTAATGTAATAATCATGTTTTTTAATAACTGTGAAATTTCTGCTTAACCAGTTACGACCTTTCCTTGTGGTCTGCATATTGTAACTCTAACATTTTGAATTTCATATTTCTTACTTCTTTTTTTTTCTTCTTCTTCCTCCTTGAATGTCTGACAAAATGTCGATATACAAAATATCGACATACAAAAATATCGCAATAAAAATATCGATGTCAACAATATCGACATCCTATCTCCAACAAGGTAAGTACAAAAATAATGGGAAAAAATATTGTAAGTCAAAAATATTGTAATTAAAAAATATAGTTTCTTTTTATTTAAAAAAATATGTAAAATAAATTAAATAATACTTATAAATGTAATATACAAAGTAAAAAATATGGTATGATATGGTATAATATTTAAAATTATTAATTAATATACATAATTAAAAAGAAAAAAATGAAACGTATACATATAATACATAATATATACTTAATTAATAATAACTATTAATAATTATTTTAATAACTTATAAATAATTAAAAATATAGAAAATTACAAACAAATAAATACACATACAATAATAATATAAATAAAATTTTTATAAAAATGTAAAACAAATATTTTAAAAAAGGAGAATGTTGGATAGCGTAAGAAAAAAAATTACTATTCACACTACAGAGAGTGCAACAGTAGGGAAAGTGTTGGATAGCGTAGGGGTAGAAATTACTATTCCCACTCCACAGAGTGCAACAGTAGGGAAAGGGTTGGATAGCGTAGGGGAAAATATTACTATTCCAACTCCAGAGAGTGCGACAGTAGGGAAAGCATTGGATAGCGTAGGGGAAAAAATTACTATTCCAACTCCAGAGAGTGCAACAGTAGGGAAAGTGTTGGATAGAGTAGGGGGAAAAATTGCTATTCCAACTCCAAAGAGTGCAACAGTAGGGAAAGCGTTGGATAGCAATGGGGTAAAAATTACAATTCCAACTCCAGAGAGTGCAACAGTAGGGAAAGCGTTGCATAGCATAGGGGTGAAAATTATTATTCCAACTCCAGAGAGTGCAACAGTAGGGAAAGCGTTGGATAGCGTAGGGGGAAAAATTACTATCCCAACCTCAGAGAGTGCAACAGTAGGGAAAGCGTTGGATAGCATAGGGGGAAAAATTACTAATCCAACTCCAGAGAGTGCAACAGTAGGGAAAGCGTTGGATAGCGTAGAGGGAAAAATTAATATTCCAACTCCAGAGAGTGCAACAGTAGGGAAAGTGTTGGATAGCGTAAAAGTTAAAATATAAAAAACGTATAAATAAATTAATATTTTAAAATATTAAAAAATAATTAATAAATATATCTAAACTATTTACAAATACCAATACATAATTGTTAGCAACATAATTACCAAAGAATAATTAAGTAACAATAAATTAATAATAAATACCAATTAATAAAAATTATTTATCAATTAATAATTAATTAACAATAATATAATTACCAAAACAATTAATGAAAATAAATTATTACTTAATTACCTATAAATTACTTTCCACCCTATTCCCCTATAAACCCATAACTGGCTACAGAATATTATTATCAATTATTCAATTAATTAAAATTAATTACCAATTAATAAAAAATAATTACCAATTAATAAAAAATAATTACCAATTAATAATTAATTAACAATAAAATAAATAGCAAAAACAATTAATTAAAATAAATTATTACTTAATTACATTTAAATTACTTCCCACCCTATTCCCCTATAAACCCATAACCCACTACAGAACATAATTATCAAATAATCAATTAATTAAAATTAATTACCTTTTAATAAATATGAATTACCAATTAATTAAAATGAATGAATAATTCCTAAAAATTTAAAAATTATTTAGTATAATTAAATTACTTCCCACCCTATTCCCCTATAAACCCACAACCCGCTACGGTACTAAAATACAAAATGTACTTGAATTACATTAAAACAAATAAAACAATGTTAAAAATGTAATAATATACATAAAAATAGTATAAAAATCGATATTAGTAACATCGATATTACTAACAACGATATTTACAAAATAGATATTACTTACCTTCGAAATTCTGTCCCTTCGATATTAAAAAAATCAATATTACTTACCTTCGATATTCTTTACCTTCGAAATTTAAACATCAATATTATTGTATATCGATATTTAAAATTCGATATTTTGTCTGCATACCTTCTCCTTGCCCTACACACATTTTCCTCACCTGGCACATCCTGGCTCTTTATTGTTCTTATTGTTATTTTTTGTGCTTCATTACCCGCATCTTTGTGGATGAAATTATTGACAATTCAACTCTATCTCTGTACTAATTATTTCTGTGGCTTATTGTCAAAATCAGCCTTGAGAAAGCCTCCGGCCATTGGCCGAAACACATGTTGGCTGTTGAACGTGTGATTTCACTGTTGGAAGGAGCAATTAATAAAGGCACATCATGCCAACCAAGCACAAAAGAACATGCATTTGGGAAATCATTATTCCTTCCATTGCATTTGACTAATGGGCACAGACCTCCATCTGCAACTTCAGTTATCCTTTTTCCAATGGCTTTTGGGTGTAGCTATTCGTGAGACATGTGCCATTTTCACCATTGGGTCCTACTACTGACCATTGTTGCGGGAATCCTAGATTCATCCACCCTCTCCAGAAACAGTTATAGAAGGCAACAATCCAATACGAAAAAATATGAAAACTGATGATCAGAAGTTGGAAAAACACATTTCAGTGGCATTTTCGCAGCCCGAGGAACTTTAGGTGCAAAGGTAGTAGACCTACTATTGGTGGCATACTGAGAGTATGGTTTCATGAGATTTGGTTCCAGGCTGACAGGAGCAACTCAGCAGCTCTCCCTTCCCTCTTTCTCAGTGCACAGGAAGAGTAAGACCTTGGATGCAGGGCTCTTTGTAGCTTCCTATTTTGATGGTTTCTACCAGCAACGATTGTCATTCCACTGGGAATCTGAGCTTGTTTATGCAGTGTTGGAAGGCTCCACCCCAGGAAACTTCCTCCCTGGACTGAATGTCTAATGCCACCTTATATCATGTGCCATTCCACGTTTACTGCCTTGTTCCGCCCAATCATATTTTGTTGTGATGCCTACCCTTGATCTGGGTATTCTCGTACCAGGGCTTCTTGTATTGTTACTATGCTCTGAAAAAGCTAATCTGTCAAGAAACTGAGTTCCACCCTCTGTGGATGGAAGTAGAACTGCACCATAGCTGAAATAGTCCTTTGATAAATGGACTGACCGTCGAGGTCTTCCTGGCCTTGAGTTTTGGGAGAAGTCCTGGTAGAAGAAGCTGATAGTAGGGAAAAGACTTCCTTCTGCATAGGTCACCTTTTGGATCATATGTAAGAGTCACACATTTACACTCAGTTTTGGTAGTGGAGGTTATGCAAACAAGCATTAGCAAAGCCAATAGGTTTTGCCTATGCAAGAGCTATTGTATTTAGCAATAGGTTTTAGCCTTGTTGTACATCAGCTTGGCTGCTGTTTCGCATGGCTAAAAGTTAGTGGCATAAAGGAGAGTGACAAAGAGGGCAGTGGAGTGTTCTGGAGTGGCATAGAGAGTCATGGAGTGGCCTAGAGGGCCGTGGAGTGGCGTAGAGTGATGTAGAGTAGAGTGGCATGGATTGGTGTAAAGTGTTGCGGAGTTTGTTGGAGGGAGTAGAGTGTTGTAAAGTGGAGTGGAACAGAGAAGAGCATCAAAGTGTAGTGGAGTGTTGTAGTGGCATAGAGCAAAGTGAAGTGACGTAGAGTGTATTGTGTGGAGTGACATAGAGTAGAGAGGAATGGCTTAGAGGATCTTGCATAGAGCTGAGAATATTATCGTAGAGTGGAGTGGCAAGAGTGGGGTAGTGTAGTAGAGTGGAGTGGCATAGAGTGGAGTGGGGTTGAGTGTCGTAGAGTGGAGTGGCAAAAAGTATCAGAGTGGAGTAGAGTGGTGTAGTGAAGTAGAGTAGAGTAGTGTATCATACAAAAGAGTAGAGTAAAGTTGCATGGAGTGGTATAGAGTGGAGTGATGCAGAGCAGATTGGTGTAGAGTACATTAGTGTGGACTGCAATAGAGTGACAAAGAGTTGTGTAGTGAATGTAGAGTGCAGAGGTGCAGAGTAGAGTAGCATATTGTAGTGTGTAGTAGTGTAGAGTGCATTGCCGTAGAGTGCAGTGGCATAGAGTACAGTGGTGTAGAGAGCAGTGATGAAAACTACATTTGTACAGAGTAGAAAAGAGTGGGGTAGAGTATTCCAGTCTCGGAAAACTAGTCTGCGTAATGAGTGACTGATGTAAGAGCAAATCGAATATGTAAGATGGAAGGTCATGGTGTTATGAATGAGTTAGTTAATTAATCGCTACATTTCAGCCTTGTGAGTAGTAGAAAAGCAGAACCTTGTTGATCCAGTAGATTCTGTATTTAGATCTATATTTCAGCTGTAGGTCTGCATTGGTCAAACAAAGAGGCTGCCAGGTACTTTGGGGAGCTCACCATCTACCAGCAGAGGGCTAGAGTATCAATGAATGCTGCCTTTCTTAATTTGATCAGGACACTACAATTGTAGAGGCTGAGCAAAGTTCAACGTGACTAGAAGAGAATGTAACCTCCCCTAATGTTGAAAGTCAATTATTTGTCAGATAGAAAGACATTGCTCAGAGAGTGGGAGCACAGAGTGTTCTCCTCAAGCAGTGAAAGTAAGATGAATTTAGAATCCAAGCAGTCATGGACTCACCCGCAGAATTTTACAAAGCACAACAAGTTGCTGTACAGCACTGATATCAATAGGGCTGACACAGCCCAGTGTTTAAATTCCTGGGAGTCTGGAATTAGAGGATTTGTGCTGACAAGGAAGTCCTGGTCATATTAACAAGGACCCTGCACCTCAGTGACCATTGAGGTGCAGGGTCCAGGGAGAACGATTAAATAAGGAGCAGCTTAACACACCATGTGCATGTTTTTTTGGCAGACCATCAGTCTGCTGAATTCACCCCTATTTGTTTTGCCATCATTTGAAGAGGTGCCACAGCTTGTTCCTGAAGCCATCCTGAAGCCATCACAAACTTAGTTACATAAAATAATTAATGTGAGAGTTGATATATCAGTGAGGAGGATTTTAGTAGTGAGTCATAATTCTCAGATTTGTGCTACAACTTGGGAGATACTGTCACCTTACCTCTTAAGAACCGAAGCTTAATGCAAGTGGATGGGTCACCAGAGCACTACTAGCACTATGCTACTCTCTGACAATGAATACTACACTATAACTTGAAGTGCTTAGCCATATCCTGCCATCGGCTTGCTGTCAAATGCCAAATAAGTGTCATGCGTTCAAAGCAGTCGTAGATGGTAGCCTCTCCACTGCATCTGCATCTAGCATGCTGATCCCAATGCCAACACCTCAAGGAAAGTGCTGGTATAGATGTAACAGTTTTTTGCCCAGTAGGCACACAGGGCTAGAGATGACACCATTGATTCCTGTATAAGGAATTAGTTATCTTTGAAAGGGGTTAAGAGATCTGGATGGAGAGGGCTTAGGGGCAAGGTTAATGCAGCATCCGTCAAGGAAAAATGTAAGGAAAAAGGAATGTGGTTGCAGTCTGGTGCGTGTAGTAACTTTCTGGATGTTCAATAACTAGAGAGAAAAATAAGCTTGAAGATGAACCTGCATTAGGAGAAGACATTTAATTACATAAACCTGCTGGAGTGTTGAAATTTTATGTTGCAATAACAATCATTGATTTCATACACGCTACTATCCATTAATGGGGTTTTCTCCCGATAGCAGCAAAGCTAGCACCAAGACTCCTCTCAATATTCGAGCGCTCATATAAAATGTACAAACATGACATATAAAGTTCAAACCTTTTTTTTAACAATTCTGGTTTTTGCAGTTAAAAGGAACCAAGTATAGCAATGACAGCAGCCCAAAAAATATCCAGCAGTACAATAAAACAATGACAAAGCTTCTTTAGAAACATTGTTAAGTGTCTCAGGCATTACCCCCTGTTTTCTATCTTCTCAGCAGCGCTATCCCTTTCCCTTTCTCAGCTCTACAGCCTCCTAATCTTCTCTTCCCACAGGCATGCACAGCATTCTCCTTTTCTCATTCCAGCGACCCCATATTCTCGACCATTTATGCAGACATCCTTCCCTTCGAAGACCACCGTCTCTGCTTGCATACACCAATCAATGTCACATTCCTAGTACTGCATTGTTGGTGCTGAGGCTGCTTTCCAAATGTTTGCGATATTACATTTGACTATAATAAATCCAAGGGTAACCAATATTTTATCTATTGCTGAGAGATCGGTTGATTCCCATATATTTAACAAGCACCACTTTGGCTAGATCTCCATTTCGTTCTGGCTGCCGCCTTCCAGTAAGTTTGGAGTCCTGGGCATTCCCATATTACATGGAAAAGGTACCCTGTAGCCCACAGCCCCTCATACATCCGGTGACTCAGTCCTCCCCATCTTTAGCATGGTTGTGCTTGAGTAGTAAATCCGATACATGACTCCCAATTGCACTAATCTAAATTGAGAGCGTATAACCACCTCTTTGGGAGATGCCAGTGCCTCTTGCCACTCGTCATCTTCTAGTTGCCCCAGATCTACCCCCCATCTATCCCTGAGGTGTAACAGTTGGTCTTGTAAGTTGTTTATAATTTTCAGGTAGGTCAGGAAGCTTGTGCATACATCCATCTAGCAACCTGTCTTCCAACTGTGCAGCCTCTGGCACTTCCGTTCCCTTCTGTATTGCTTCCCCCAAAGCATTCCAAATTTGATGGTATCGGTAAGGCTCTGTATGAGCCAGTTGTTATTCCCTACGAATATCCTCAAAGATTTCACTGCAACCTCTGCCCAGAGATCTGTAACCTGAAAAATACAGTGGGGTCGCTTGAGTGATTCTTCCACGCCACCCCAGCTTCACAGTCACAGAGTGCAAAAGCTTCTCAGTGGTTGCTGTTGGAGTGGGACATGTGTCTGTATTTATTTTCCCATAAAGTGCTCTAAAATATGACCCTGTCTGTGTATTTTGAAGGTCCGTTCTGTAAGCTGGATCTTCAAGTGTAAAATAGGCCCAATGGTTTATCACTACTAATTGAGCCGCCCAATAATAATTCAAGCTTTTTTTTTTAAAGTTCAAGTTTATTGAAACCAAAACATAGCATAGAAATTCAGAACGTAATACACTCAATCAATGAAAGGTATATGAGATACAAAAATAAAATTGAGAAGGCATAATAAAACGGAATCAATAAACACCTATATCTAAGTCATGGAAAAGGAAAACAAGGGGGGAAAGGAAACAAAACAAAAAGGGAAGTGAAGTATGAACATTTCATAAAATATAACATTGTATGCAGATATTAAAACTTAAATAAAATGTAAACAATTGACAGCGAGTAATAAATAAGCATAAAACTTTATAAATCGAAGGAAAAAGATAAATAAGTAAAATCATGGTGGCTTATGAACATCTGTCAAGAAAAGTGTCTCCCCAGAGCACTCGAAATCCAAACAGTTCAAATAAAGTTCAAATAAAGGTTCAAAACATGTAACTCAGTTTCAGTGTTTTTCTTTACTTGTGCATCATTTCATGATTCTTCTCATTATATACACATATTTAACTCATTGGCCCAATGCATTTCGGGCGGAGCCCTTCTTCGGGGGCCCTGTGAAATCCTGTAATGGTGATGGATAAGTACAGTTTCAAAAAGCAAGTCTATAAACACATATGTTCATCCAAAATCAAACAGTATTAAACATATTACCACAAGCAAAGGGGGTAGAAAATCGGTGTTCATGGTTTGACATTATGCTAATGTTGCGTGTTTAAGTGTACTCGAGAATCTTTACTGGGACTGTGCAGAAAATTAAGAGTGTCTAGGGAGTGGCCGAAATCGCCACATTTTTAAATAAAGTGCTCGTGAAATTGTGCTCAGCAAACCTGTTCAGGCGAGTATGGTGGCCGCGCTGATATACAAAGGTGTCTGTAAACAAACGAAAGGTAACAGACGTTAAAAAGCGGGTCTATGTTTGACAGCAGTCCTCTGTCAAAAATTCGTTCGTGAAGGATGCTTACCGAGTGAAGTATTCTAGCCGAGTCCGTGTGGGAGTCCGGTTAAAGTATTAGCGATGAAGTGTACTTCCGCGTTCTATGTGTAAAACCGGGTCGCGAAGCTCCTTAAATGTAAGAGCGACGTTGATACGTTGCGATGTGTGTGTTGGTAACGAAGAATGCCATTGGTTGACACACGGTCACGTGTCTGGCCACACGAAAGCGTTGTGTTTACATTTTTATCTCGGTGCTACGAACAGTCTAGAAGATAGGGAAGGAATGTGTCATAAAAAATAGCGGTGTATTAGGGTTTTAATCGAACGTGAATGGTAAATAATGGAAATTGAATACTAGGGATCAAATACTCGAAGTGACAAAGAGTGTTCTCATTCTGGTGAGTAGAACATTCACAACAATAGCATGCAATCAATGGAAAAATAAATAAATTATCTGTCAGCGAATATCTGGACATATGACTATATTTATAGTCACAATAGCATGCAATCAATGGAAAAATAAATAAATTATCTGTCAGCGAATATCTGGACATATGACTATATGACTATATGACTATATGACTATATGGGCTTTCACCAGGGGGGAATTGATGAGGGGTCCTGTTCCCCAGTAACAGCGATGTGCAATGCACATGCTCTTAAATTCGATTCTGGCTCTCACCGGGAGCCAGTGAAGGTCTCTCAGTCTGGCTCTTACTGAGGTTCGGCGAGGAATGTTCAGGAGGATTCTTGCCACACAGTTTTGAATAACCTGGAGTCGGTTGAGTGTGGATTGGGGTGCTCCGAGGTATAGGGCATTTCCACAATCGAGGAGGGAGAGGATCAGTCCTTGGACCATAATTCATCTCGAATGGAATGGAAGGAGAGGGAGAATTTTGCGAAGCAGTCTCATCAACCCAAAGCAAGTGGCAGCTAGCTTGGTAGCCTGATGGTTGAAAGAGAGGGTGTTGTCCAGCCAGATGCCCAGGCTCTTGATTTGCTCCTTGGGTTGCGGGATATTACCTAAACAGAGAGGCCAGATGGAATCAATGGTTTTTGCGATGTTATTTCCAAGGAGCATTATCTCTGTTTTGTCCCCGTTAAGTTTGAGACAGGAGCCGGACATCCAGGTGGCGACTGCTTCCAGGCATTTGTGTAGGCTGTGATGAGAGTTTAGGGGGGGTCCAATGATACCACCAGCTGCGTGTCATCCGCGTAAGAGACGATTTTCACACCAAATGGGCGGACGACATCAGCTAGGGAGCGCAGATAGACATTAAAAAGGGTGGGGCTCAGGAAGGAGCCCTGAGGAACTCCACAATTAAGAGGTCTACTGGCAGAGGAGAAGTCCTTCTCAAAAACCTTGAAGGATCTGTCAGTCAGGAAAGATCTCATCCAGCTGAGAGCGGTCCCCGACAGTCCTATTCCCTCAAGACACTGGAGTAGGATATTATGATTGACAGTGTCGAAGGCGGAACTTAGGTCAAGTAGGACGATGGCCGTGGATCCGCCATCGTCCAAGATCCTTCGTGCCTCCTCCGTAACTGCAATCAGTGCCGCCTCCGTTCCGTGACAGGGCCTGAAGCCGGTCTGGGAGAGATCTAGGATGTTATTGGCTTCTAAGAAGTCGTTGAGAACGGAGTTGACATGTTCCTCGAGGAGTTTACTGAGCCATGGTAAGAGGGAGATGGGACGGTAATTGGCGGGGTTAGATTGGTCAAGATTAGGTTTTTTTAATAGAGCTCTGACCATTGCTCTCTTCCATAGAGGAGGGACAATACCAGTATGGAGTGAGGAATTGAGCAGGTCTAGGATGGTGGGCGAGATCAGATGAGTAATCTGGGTGAGGGTACTGGGAGGTGCTGGGTCGGTAGGTGATCCAGATTTGACCTGTCCCATAAGTTTCTCCAGCTTGGTGTGATCTAAAGGAGGAAAGCTGTTGAGATAGTGAGAAGGGGCTATCATACACCCTGTGTTGACGAAATCTGTGGGTAGAGTGACGGGGTGGGGAAAAGAAGAATTGATGGTTTCTATTATCTGGTGAAAGAAGTCAGCTATTTCCTCACAGTGGATCTGAGTGTTGTTATGGGGCGTTGCAGGGTCTGGAAGTTGCAGGAGGGATTTGACTATTCGATAGATCTCTTTGGGTTTGGAAGCTGCGTTCTGAATCTTGAGTTCGAAGTATTTAGATTGCGCTAGATGAATTTCTGTTTTGTAATTTTTAATTGCTGTTCTGTAACTAGTTTTGTCTGATGGGAGGTAACTGAGGCGCCATTTCCTCTCCAGTCGTTTACATACCCGTTTGGCCTCTCGTAGATCATTTGTGTACCACGGGGCTGTAGGATTGCCCCGCTTGGGGTGGGAGTTTTTTAGTTGTAAAACTGTATCAAGGGAGCTGGTGATCCATAGGTTGTAGGTATCATTGTCTTGGATGGGAGTAGATGTATTGGTGGGTTTGGTACTTTGTAGGAGATCCTCCCACTCGGGTAGGTGGAGTTGAGACCAGTTGCGAGATCGTTGTATCATCGGGGGTTTGGGGGGGGTGAGAGGGCAGGGTCCAGGTGAGCGGGAAGAGGAAGTGGTCGGACCAGGGAAGGGGAGAAGAATTTCTGATGTGAAGGTTATTACAGTTGCTGAAGACAGGGTCCAGGAGATGACCCTTTAGATGGGTGGGCCCAGAGACATGCTGGTGTAGTTCGAGGGCGCTTAAGCCTAAGGATAGTTCCCTTGCTATAGAGTCATTTGGGTCATCCAAGTGGATGTTAAGGTCACCCAGGATTGTGAAGTTGGCAGCGCTAACTGCAAGGCTTGCCGCAATCGAGGTGAGGTCTGTTAGAAACTGCCTTTGTGGTCCAGGAGGACGATATATAAGCATACCCGAGAAGGTATGTGTAGCACTTAATTTTATGAAAAAAGGAAGGCATTCACAGTCTGGGAAGTCTACAGGGGTGCTGGTGACAATATAATCTGATTTGTAGATTATAGCTAGACCGCCCCAGATGCCCTTTTTTCGATTGAGGCGGAGTATTTGATAGCCTGGTGGAAGTGCTTGCACCAGGTCGGGTTCTGAATGTTCCTGTAACCAGGTCTCTGTGGCGAAAAAGACGTCTGGGCTTCTCTCTTCTAATAATAGAGAGATTTCCTCAGAGTGTTTGGGAAGCGAACGGCAGTTAAGCAGCAGCATGGAAAATGATGTGGGATTCTTTATACCATGAGAGAAACGAAAACCGCACTGATTGCAGGCGGAGTGTTGGGTAGAGGGATCCCACGTATGTAGACAGGATAGCCCAACTGTTTGGTTTAGTTGCCGAATGGATTGCGGGAGATAGGTTATGGTTTGGGTAGTGGTTGGCCAGGGGGGGTGGCCCCTGGTCCCGGTCGGTTGCGGACGGGCGCAGACGGGCTTGCCTTAGGCGCGCCTTCGGCGCGCAGACTTCCACCCGCTGTGCGACCGGAAGAAGCACATGATTTATACTGTGCAGTGATTGAGGACCATGGGGGCGTGGCCTAAAAAGGGGGCGTGGCCTCTGCTCGTGGCGCGAGGAGTGTTTGACGGTTTGCGTGCTGTGTCAGTGCTGGCTCCGCTGTTTTCAGCAGCTAAATTCCAACAAGTGAGTGAATTAAAAAACAATTTACACAAGTAATTCTGTGACAATTTACAATTTTAAAAATGAAGTCTCTCCCGGCTTCTGCCTCTGGAGTGCAGCTCAAAGCTTCTACTTGGCGCCCTTGAATCGGCGTCTATAAGTAGGAGTCGGCGGGGGCGTGGCCTAAAAAGGGGGCGTGGCCTCTGCTCGTGGCGCGAGGAGTGTTTGACGGTTTGCGTGCTGTGTCAGCGCTGGCTCCGCTGTTTCCAGCAGCTAAATTCCGACAAGTGAGTGAATTAAAAAACAATTTACACAAGTAATTCTGTGACAATTTACAACTTTAAAAATGAAGTCTCTCCCGGCTTCCGCCTCTGGAGTGCAGCTCAAAGCTTCTACTTGGCGCCTTTGAATCGGCGTCTATAAGTAGGAGTCGGCGGGGGGGGGCCTGGCCTAAAAAGGGGGCGTGGTCTCTGCTCGTGGCGCGAGGAGTGTTTGACGGTTTGCATGCTGTGTCAGCGCTGGCTCCGCTGTTTCCAGCAGCTAAATTCCGACAAGTGAGTGAATTAAAAAACAATTTACACAAGTAATTCTGTGACAATTTACAATTTTAAAATGAAGTCTCTCCCGGCTTCCGCCTCAGGAGTGCAGCTCAAAGCTTCTACTTGGCGCCCTTGAATTGGCGTCTTTAAGTAGGAGTCGGCGGGGCCGTGGCCTAAAAAGGGGGCATGGCCTCTGCTCGTGGCGCGAGGAGTGTTTGACGGTTTGCGCGCTGTGTCAGCGCTGGCTCCGGTGTTTCCAGCAGCTAAATTCCGACAAGTGAGTGAATTATAAAACAATTTACACAAGTAATTCTGTGACAATTTACAATTTTTAAAAATGAAGTCTCTCCCGGCTTCCGCCTCAGGAGTGCAGCTCAAAGCTTCTACCATATGAAGTAAATCAGCAGATTGGCAAGGACAGGACCAACACTTAGGCGAAATGCCCTGGGAGAATGTGGCCAATTTCTGTGGAATTAATAGTAAACGGTGATATAAAAAGTAAAGAGTTTGGGTAGTATTAGCAGCTCTGGACGTTTTGTGTATTTTTAACCACAGCTTATCCCATAGAGAGACAGGCCAGGATATTGACAAATCCCGTTCCCAGGCCAATTCATTCTTCGATTTGAGTCGGTTAGGTGAAGTTATAAAACATTTGTAAATGTGAGAAGCGGATGGAGAGGAATTCAAAAGCGGGCTAATGATAGAGTAAAAGGAGGGTGTCTCAGAGGAAGAAGAAAGAGATTGAAGGTATTGAAGAAGAGCAGGAAGCAACAGGTCATATTGTTTTCTAAAGGAAGCAGGGAGAAGAAATTGAGCTTGAAGATCTGTAAAAGAAAGAGGAACGTTATGAAATAGGAGTTGGGAGATCCAAGATAGACCTTTGGATTTCCAAGATTTCCAATAAAAAGAACGGTTCTTAATGTGAAGTAACTTATTATGCCAAATAGGTTGGTGGGACAAAGAAGTAAGGGAAGGGTAAGAAGAAGGTAAAAGGGGAGATAAGAGGTGACGGGTATGAGCAATGAAAGGGGATTTCAAGAGAGAAACGTTGGCCGAAAAGGCAAGGGTCTCCAAAAAATCAAACAGAGAAAGGAGAGATTTCTCCAGAGATAGCCAAATGGGAGGATAAGTGGGAGTTTCTGTGGAAAGCCAACGAGAAGCTTGTTTGAGGATAAAAGAATAACGGTATGATTTAAAGTCTGGAAATTTAAGACCACCAGACTGTTTATCTTTTTTAAGAGAAGTCAAGGTGATTCGTGGAGGCTTATTTCTCCAAAGAAATTTCACTAAGAGTGAGTCTAACCGTTTAAAATAATAACAGGGTATGCGAACAGGAATCATGGATAGTGAGTATAGGACGATAGGAGCTAACATCATTGTGATGGAGTCCAAGCGACCCCACCATGAAAGAAAGAGGGGATGCCATCTAGCAATAGAGTCAGTTAATTTCTTTGTAATTTATTCAAAATTAGCCTTCAAAGTATCTGGTATAGAAGGGGAAAACCACAATCCTAAATATTTTACCTTAGTCGACTGCCAAAAGAAACCAGTATGATCAAAGTAATGACGCTGACATAAGACATTAAGGGGTAGAACTTCACATTTGTCACGATTGAGACGATATCCCGAAACCTGTGAGAAGGCATCAACTTGGAGTAAAAAGGCAGGAAGAGTGGATTCAGGATTAGAGCAATAAAAAAGGATGTCATCTGCATAAACAGATAATTTAACTTGATTAGGGACGGGGTTAAAACCAGTGATTTGGGCATTCAGTCATAGTTTAGTGAGAAAAGGTTCCAATGCTACAATAAACAATAAGGGGGATAAGGGACAACCTTGCCGGACACCCCTGGAAAGGGAGAAATTATCGGAAATGTTCCCATTAGCAAAGATAGAAGCTCTAGGACCGGAATAAAAAAAGGGAGATGAGGGAGATTAATTTAGGGGGAAAGCCAATCCAAGTGAGGGCATGAAACATAAAGTCCCAACTGATCCTGTCAAATGCCTTTTCGGCATCTAATGTGATGGCCGCTAGTGGGTAGGATAGGGAAGAAGCCTTACTAAGAAAATTAAAGAAAACTCTGGAATTGTCAGAGGACAAACGTCCCTTCACAAAACCTGATTGTTCCGGACCTATAAGTTCGGGTAAAATGGGATGAATACGCAGGGCAAGTAATTTGGCAAATATCTTATAATCCGTGTTAACAAGGGAAATGGGGTGGTAATTCTTACAAAAGGAAGGGTCTTTGTTATCTTTGGGGATGAGGCAAATCATAGCGTCTTGAAAAGTACCTTGAGAAGAGCCATTTGCAATGAAAGAATTAAATTAAGCAAGTAAACGAGGAAGAAGAAGTTTCGAAAAATGATCATAGAATTGAATAGAAAAAGCCATCAGGACCGGGGGCTTTACCTCGTTTTAAAACTGAGACTGCGTGGAATAGTTCTTTAAGGGTTATATCCGCTTCAAGTGAAGGAAAATCAACATGGGAAGAAGGAGGAGACGTAATGGATTGAAAGTAGGAGGATAAGTCAGAGGGAAGCGGAGAGGATTCGGGAGTGTAGAGCCCTTTGTAGAAAGTGGCAAATTCCTGCAAAATGTCATCATCTTTAAAATGAGAAGTACCACAAGAATCAATTATAGAGGAAATCCGAGTTCTATATCGGTGTGCTTTCAAATAATTAGCTAAGAATTTGCCCATTTTATTTTGGCCTTCATAATAACGAGCACTGCTTTTTAAAAGATAAGAAGCAGCAGCGTCAGTAGATAATTTGTTGAAAGCGACCTTAGCAGTGATGAGATCTTTTAAAGAGGTGTCTGAGAAGGAATGAAAATAGGCATGTTCTAACTGTTTAATTTGGGCCAAAAGTTGGGAAGATTGTTTCTCAAATCTCTTCTTTTTCTGGGAGACGTAATTAATGATAAAACCTCTAGCGGTTGCTTTAAAAGAGTCCCATATCATGGTCGGAGAAGAATCCGGGGTGGAGTTTACGGCAAAAAAGTCAGCAACAAAAGAGCTGAATTGGCCAAAGAATTTAGGTTCTGCAAGGAGGGAATTATTAAAACGCCATCTGCCAGAGGGGGGGAAAAGGGATTAGATCAAAATCAACAAAAACTGGGGCATGGTCAGACATAAGGATAGAGCCTATTTCTGAAGCAAGAGTGCATTGGGCTAAAGATTTACTAAGAAAAAGATAATCAATGCGGGATTGTGTCTTGTGGGGAGGGGAGAAGTAGCTAAATTCTTGGAGGTCTGGATGGCAAAGTCTCCATATATCAACTAAGGGTTTACGACGGGTGGCAGTGGTAAATTGAGTATGCATTTTAGAATGAACAAACTTAACAGGGGATCTCCTATCAAGAATGGGATCATGGATTTGATTACAATCTCCACCAAACATTATATAATCATCATCAAGGGAAACTAACTTATCAGAGGTAAGGGGCCAAAAAGCATTATCCACTGTTACCGGGGCATAAACATTAAAAATAACCAAAGGTACATTGTCAATTAGTAACCTAATAAGCACCCAACGACCATCAGAGTCTGAATCTTGATGAACAACAGAAACAGTAAACTTTTTGTGAACTAGGATAACCACCCCATTCTTTTTCCCTAGAGCTGGGGAGAAGAAAACATTACCAACCCATAGTCTCATCAGTTTAGAAGCTTCAACATCAGAAAGATGAGTCTCTTGCAACATAGCAATAGCTGTCTTTAGTCTAGACAAGTGGGATAACACTCGCTGTCTTTTAATAGGATTATTTAATCCTTTAACATTCCACGAGGTAACCCTGAATGTAACAAGATAAAGGTAGTATGATAATACATAAAGCATACAATACAACATGACATCAATAAAACCAAACTGTATACAGAGTAAAAGATAATGAAGCAATAAAGCGAAGAGGTAGAGGAAAAAATAGAGTAAAATGAGAGAAAGAGTAAGGAGAAAAAGGTAGGAAAAACAAGAAAAGAAAAATGAAGAGAGTAAGGTCCATAGAAGAAAACATGATAGAACATTCAGAGGAAAGATAAAGAAGAAAGCAAAAACTTACATAGACTGTAGATCAAAAGGAGGGAGGGAGGGTGGGAGGCCATACGAGGGAATGACGCTATCCGAACTCACGGAGGAGAAGCGAGGAGGGAAACAGCACCCACGAGGCACTAGTTTTTTTTTTTTTTTTTTTTTTTTTCTATTTCTGTTTCTAGATATTTGTCCTCTCCCATACTGCTCTGCCTTCATCGCGCCAGGATACTATTTTTTTAGTAATAGAGCGCGCTATAAAAGCCTTTAATAATAATAATAATAACTAGTGAACAATAGGAGAGGGAGGAGGATTGGGTAGACGACCTGTGAAAAGAAGAAACATGTTAATCATATAAAAGAAAACAAGTAGTTGGAAAAGATATAACTGGATTGCAGAGAGGAAAGAAAGATCTCAGCGAAGGAAAATGCAGAAATATAAAACAGGAGAGGAAGATATAACCAAGAATATCAAACTGCAAAAAATCAAAATGAAGCATGAAGGAAGTGATAAGCACATCCTAAACAAAGCAAAACGTATGCAGATGGCAAAAAATGCAACAAAAACCAAAATACATTATTGAGCAGTAGATGAAGATCCAGTATCCATAGATTCAGCATTGAAGGAATAAAGAAAACTCTTAAGTTTCAGTGGATCTTCGTATGTAGTAGTCTTATTGTTGACAGTAACCCTAAAGAGACATGGGTGATAGAGACCATATCTGGCACCAATAGAACGTAACTGAGGTCTCAATGCCAAAAACTCTTTACGACGGTCTGCAGTTGATTTTGCATAGTCTTGAACAAAAAACAGAGTATTTCCAGACCAGGTAATTTTCTTCAAAGCCCTGGCGGCAGCTAGAACTTTTAATAGGTCAGTATATTCAAGAAAGTAAAGAATTATTCCTCTGGGCTTATTCAGTGAAGGAGCAGAAGCATGATGTGGTAAAGAACCTAGTCGGTGTGCTCTCTGGATGTTTAACGGAGGGCTTTCTGATAGTTTCAAAAGTTTGGGCAGAAAGGACTTAAAGTAAGAAATTGGATCAGATCCCTCTGAATTTTCCACCAAGCCATAAATGCGAAGGTTTTTACGACGATTCCTATTTTCCAAATTTTCAATTTGTTTGTGTAGGCTGGAGACTTGAGAACAAAGGGAGTCCACCTTTGAAGCAGAGGAATTTAAGGAATCAACATTTTGTCCCAGCGTTGTGACACGACTGTCCACAGTTAACCATTTGTTAGAGAGATCTTGAAGAGTAGAGGTGGTTTCCTGGAGGGTGGCAGTAGTCTCTTCAACAAAGAAGCGTAGGGCCCTGATTTCCTCAAGGAGCAAGTCCATGGTGACTGAAGAGGCCAACGCAGGCGGAGAAGGTGGATCCTTCTTTAGTCTCTTGGAGGAAGCTTTACTGCTGAGAGTAGTGGAAGTATTTGCCGGTGAAGAGGTCTTCTTTGGTGAGGCAGATTGAGGTGAAGAGGTATTTAAATCTTCCATGGTTAAGCACTGATGCCGTGAGCTAGTGTGAATCAAGAACTTACGGACAGTGGATGTAGTATGGGGAACCTCCTTGGTCAGTTTACCCATATGTAAGGCACTATAAAGAATAATAATAAGAAGCCAGTGCCGTATGTAAGGTATCAGCCGTAAGGAAAAAATAAGAAGAGAAAAGATACCAGATGAACAAGGAGACTAGGCTCTTTATAGGGAGTAGGTCCAAAAGCAGGTGACAATCAGCTTGACAGAACATAAAATATATAGATTTTTGTTGGGTCTTGTTGTTTTAAAAAAATATATATATATATATATCTATATATATATATATATATATATATATATATATATATATATATATATATATATATATATATATATATATATATATATATATATATATATATATATATATATATATATAGATATATATATATATCTTACCTACTGGTCGCCAGTAGGTAGTTATAGTTAGGATTATTTTGTATAGGGAATTCGCAACATTCTATTGGGAATAACTTTGGCGCCGGTTGAGGAATCTGCCTAAAATTGTCCTCAAATTTGCCTCGCGGCGCTCCGCTCCATCCCTGAGAGTTTGGGGGGTATTCATCAAGCGGGGGCCGAGATAAAAGGGGGTCCCAAAACGTGTTTTCTCCATGTTAATTTCCATAGGGCGGTTGAACTCACTTTTAGCCCGAACGGCTGAATGGATTTCCACCAAACTTGCCTTTGCTATGTCTTAAGATATGTGCTCCAGTGGATTTTGAGTAATTTAGGTTAAAAAAAATATATATATCTATAAGCGTGCCCCGGTACGCGCACAGGGGCACGCACCAGCGCGCTACGCGAGTTCGCGCGTGGAAAGCTGATTGGCTCTCGGGTGTCTGTCAACATTCCAAAAAGTCCGGAGCGGCCGCCATCTTGTGTCTCAGTAGGATCGAGCCACAAGAGGTGGAAAAAACAAAGGGGGAAATGACCAAAAGGGGGCAGAGTAGAGCCCCCTGACCCCCTAGGTTTGATGTGGGGGCCATAAAAGGGCCCCCCGGGGCAAACTTTTTTAAAAAAAAAATTCGATTTGTGCAGGTGGAGCGCCCGGTACGCGCACCGGTGAGCGTACCGGGGAGCGTACCATGGGGAAAAAAGAATGATAGATTTTTAAAAAATTTAGCTTTTTAAAAAAAAATGTTCTTTTTGTTGTTTTTTATTTTTTTTTATTTAAGTACCAACATGTAGGTACCAATGCAGAGTCTTAAATTTAATGTACACCGTCTCCTCTGTAAATATCTTGCATGTTGTTACAGAAGTTATTGTGGTATATGGAATCCATACCATAGTCTGTCAGGAAAGCAGAAACAGGTCCTTTAAGCACTCCCTGAGAAGGCCTTGGAAATCATGGGTAGTCTATCCTGCTCCCTTATGATGAAAAAGAGATGTAAAATACACATTGGAGATAATATAGTGGGAGAAAGGAAGTAACTTTGAGCAAACTTACCATGTAGCACAAAAAAGTTGCACAGTATACTATAAGTCTCACTTTATATTATAATCATTTTGGTACTACTTCATGAATTACATATAAAAATGAATAATGTCTCAAACAATTTTTGATTATTAAATATAAATTTATTCTTCTGATTTTTCAAAATTTAATAAAACTTCCAACATTAGATTGTCCGGAATTTCCTCATAATTTGCATTGCATGATTCTATTTTTTCCAAACAGTCAATTAATTGTTGGTCCAGAGAGTCTTCCATGAAATCCAAGTCATCTTTTTTTTCTTCTGGATTGTTCTCAACCTTTACTTCGAAAGAAATATTATTGGATTGTTCTTTTTCTTCCATTTTCTTTCCGTAAATTGCATAAAAAATAACTATATCAGTAGAGTTAGGGTACTGTTGGGATTAAGTTCAGACAGGTACTTCTGAGTTTTTAACAGTGAAGTAATTTTTGGGCAGTGTATGGTTTCAGGCAGGAATTAGAACTATTAAAAAGTGCATGTGATGAAGCCTAAGTAAATTCATAATTATACCAGAGAAGCCTAACTCAATCCATAACTATAACAGAGAAGCCTATCTCAATCTATAACTATTACAGAGGGACAGTATATAACTATCAGAAAACGTTTTCCAAAATTAACTTAAAGTGCACAACATAGTTCCCCTTCCAAATTAACAACTTACCTTTGTCAAAGCAGTTGAAGTTTTCAGTGAAAATCCTTTCCAAAGGTACCTCAGGTAGTACTAGTCAAAATTGCTGTGTTTCCCTCTCATTTTCCATATATATTCATGTACATAACCAATCAAATGTCAGCATATAAAAGTACAAAATGAAAGTAACATTTTAATGGTTGTAAATTCTAACACTTTCATATGTGTTTTTGTCATGTAATTTACCTCAGGATATTTAGACAGGGCTACAGCCTAAATGGCTCAATGGAATTCCACCAAATTTGGGAAAATGGTAGGGACTGGTATGTAGTAGGGCCTATTCTATATTTGGTGAAAGTGTCTCCAGTGGTTTTTATGTAAATTAACTTCCCACATTTTTTGGGAGCGCTTACCGGTGCGCGCTACGGTACGCGCACAGGGAGCGCTACGGGAGTCCGCCATTTTGTGTTTCGGTAGAATTGAGACACAAGATGGAGGACAAACAACGTTGGGAATGGGTAAAAGGGGGCACGGTAGACACCCCCTGACACTCTAGGTTTTCTGAGGGGAGTTTAGGAGGTACATATATGCCCCAAAAAAATTAATTTAATTTTGCGGGGGAGGGCCCGGTACGCGCACCGGGGAGCGTACCGGGGAGCGTACTTTGGTGAAAAATAGTGAAAAAAGTGAGAGTAAGATAATCATTTTGAGTGATCAGAGGTAGGGTAGCCCTGAAAATAGCTTTTGGGTTCTGTGGCTGATTTAGGTACCTACAAGTAGGTTCCAATGCACAGTTTTAAGTTCAGGAGGAATATTCTATTCCCCTCATCTGAGAAGTGCACACCATCTCCTCTGTAGATATCTTGCAAGTTATTGTTGTATATTGAACCCATTCCATAGTTTCTCATGTAAGCAGAAACAGATTTATTCACATGTTTCCGTGCTTTCTCAAATTGTGGACAAAATTGGTGGACCACTTCCATTTCTGTCTTTGACATATATTGGAATCTACCAAGGCAGTTTGTGGAAAAAGTGCCATCAATTGACCAAAGGTGTCCTTTAAAAGCATTTCCAGACCTACGCCAGTCAAAGTGCCCAAGTCATTTCCACCACAGTGCACAATTAAGAGGTCAGGGTGTGGCAGATGCAAAAAGGTTTTCACCAATGGTATCAATTGGTGACATCTCAATCCTCTCTGGCCAATCCATTTGATGTCCACATTTGGTAAATCAAGGTTGTGAAAATTTCTGATAGCTGCATACCTTTGAGCCCAGTGGATGTAGCTATGTCCAATAATCCAGACAGAATACATGGTGAGAGAAGGTTCTGGTGCAGTCAGATGAAGTGTGGGAATGAAATGGCAGTTGGAACAGTAGGAGTTTACAAAAAAATAACTGTGGAGTTTCACTGCTCTTGAATCACAAGCAATGATTGGTGGATTCAGATAGTTGAAAACTGAAAGTTAGGGTGCATGGCTGTGTTCTGTGAAAGAAGCAATTTGAATGGTTAAGAAAAAGCCATTTAAAGAAACATTGCAACGGATAAGCTGGTGTATTAGGAGGTCAAACATCCTTGCTGAGTTCATTTGCAACATTGTAGAATAAACTTTTGAACCTGAGAGTTCAGTGAGAAGGGAATTCAACTCTGTCTAGGCTTGCTACCATGGTGAAACTCATGTCCCAAGTAGTGTGGTTCAAGTGTTCGTGGAATTCCGTCAAGAGTTCATGTGAGCCGGACCAGATCAATAGACAGTTGTCTATGTATCTTCCCCAAAATACTATAGAGTCTATAAATTTTGAACCTCTGTTTCCCAAGATAAGGTCCTTTTCTAGTGCACCCATGAACAAATTGGCAAATGAAGGCGAAAATTTGGAGCCCATGGCGACACCTTTTATTTGTTTGTACCATGAGTTGTTGAACATGAACACATTATTTTTTAGGATGAGTTCCATCATGGCTGCCAGCATGTTGGTGTGTTGCCACATTGTGGCAGGTCGGTTGTGTAAGCACTTGGTTACCACTTCTAGTCCCAGCTCAGGTTTAATGCTAGTAATATAGCGCTACCACATCCATGGTTACTAAAAAATTGCCTGGTTGCCACTGTAGATCATAGAGTATACTCAATATATGCTTAGTGTCTTGTATAAAAGAAGGTAAATTGCGAACCAAGGGCCCTAAGAATAAATCTACATATTTGGCTAGTCTCTCTGTAGGACCCACTATGCCCAAGACAATGGGTCTCCCAGGAGGGAAGGGGAGGTTCTTGTGTACCTTTGGCAAGGTATACAGCCAAGGGTATGTTGGTTTGAATATCTTCAAATAGAAGTATTCATCTTCATTATTTAATCCACTTTCTTTGCATGTCAAAAGAAATCTATTAACGTCAGTGGTAAGGGATGCTATGGGATTGTAGTTGAGACTTTCATAGCAAGTCATGTCCTGTAGTTGACTCAGTAGTTCATCTTGGTAGTCTGTCTTGTTCATAATAACAACGTTGCCACCTTTATCAGCTTCCCTGATGATTATTTCATTATCTTTGGTAAGGGTATTTAGGGCGGCTCTTTCTCTTATTGTTAGATTGTCCTTGTATCTAAATGTGCATAGATCCCTCTTATGATCTAATTTGTCAATGTCTTCCAAAACACGTTTGTGGAAGTTGTCTATGGAGTTGCCTCCTGGTAAAGTTGGAATCCATTTGGATTTGGACTTCAGTCCACTCACGATGCTGAAATCTGACTCAATGTTAAGTTCTTCAAGTAGTTTCTCCATGTCATGGGGAGTCTGTTCTAGATCAGTTAGAGACAGTAAGAGATGTGTGGCTTGGATATCGTTGATAGTTAAAATACCAGGCTCAAACTGGGTGGGGATGTTCGTAGAGGGTTTATTAGACACAATTTTACTCGAAAAATGCTTTTACAGTTTCAGGTTGCGTACAAATTTGAACAGGTCAACCTTAAGTCTGCAAATGTCAGTGTTAGTGAAGGGGTTAAAGTTAAGACCTTTGCTAAGAAGGGAGATCATGTCAGGGGTTAGGGTTTTTGACGATAGATTGATTACCTGAACCTCCCCTTCCTGTGTATCAGTTATTTCTGATTGTTGCCAGATCTCAGTTTCCTTTTGTAATCTTCTACGTTTCCCCCTCCTGCCCCTGCGGGTTTTGGATCTGGGATGCGATTGACTCTCCTGATCCGCTGTATCTCGCATAAAAAAGGTGTGGTCTCGCGGTCTGTTCTATTAGTGTCATCCTCACTAACACTAACTGTGCTAAGTGAAGTGCTGCTTGAAGAAATTGAACTGGCATCAGTTAGATTGGATTTGTCTCTTCTTTTTTGTGTGGGTTTGGTGATCATGTAATCATATTTTTTGGCATATGTGAAGATTCTACCCTCGGTGTAGTCGGCTTCGTCTCTTTTTAACTGTCTAGCTTTACGACTTTTTATCTCATTCTGGTGTTTAAGGAGAATCTCATTTAGTATGGTGTAATTCTTGATGGTAGATTCGGGACGGTTCAGATCTTTTATCTCTTGCTCCAAAGTGGCAATTTCGGCTTCGAATTTGGAGACTTTACGATCAGAACTCTCAATGAGGATATCCATGAGGATGTCACCTGTGTTTCGTCAGATTAGGAAGTAGATTGTGCAGATGAGGTGAGGCCTGTCCAGGGGTGTAGATGAGGTGAGGCCTGTCCAGGGGTGCAGATGAGGTGAGGCCTGTTCAGGGTTGCAGATGAGGTGAGGCTTGTACAGGGGTGCAGAGGAGGCGAGGCCTGTGTTCAAGAGTGTAGTGGGAGAGAGGCCTGTCCAGGGGTGCAAAGGAGGTGAGGCCTGTGTCTAAGAGTGCAGTGGGGGAGAGGCTTCATGAAGTCCAGTCCACTGCACTCTTAGACACAGGCCTTACCACCTCTGCTCCCCTGGACAGGCCTCACCTCCTCTGTGCTTCTGGACAGGCCTCACCCACCTCTTCTACAACCTTGAACAGGACTGATCTCCTCTGACCGCTGGACAGGCCTCACCTCCTCTTCACCCCTGGATATGCCTCACCTCATCTGCACAATCTGCTTCCTAATCTGAGGAAACACAGGTGAAACATGCAATCATCGCAGCCACCGATGACATCCGAGCCCTGATGGACAATGGAGAAACAGCGGCCCTCATCCTCCTAGACCTTTCCGCGGCATTCGACACGGTCTGCCACCGCACCCTAGTACGGCGCCTCAGCAACATCGGAATCCAGGACAAGGCGCTGGAATGGATCATCTCCTTCCTCAACGGAAGAACACAGAGAGTCCGCCTACCACCGTACAAGTCAGAGGCCTCCGAAGTCATCTGTGGCGTCCCTCAAGGATCATCTCTGAGCCCCACCCTCTTCAACGTCTACATGAGCCCCCTCGCGGCCATCGTACGCAAACACAACCTCAGCATAATCTCCTACGCCGACGACACCCAGCTGATCCTCTCCCTGACCAACGACCCCACCGCCACCAGAGCCAACCTGCACGAAGGGATGAAAGAGGTAGCCGAGTGGATGACGACCAGCCGCCTGAAACTGAACTCGGACAAGACGGAGGTCCTCATCCTGGGCCCCTCACCCTCCGCCTGGGACGACTCCTGGTGGCCTCCCGCCCTGGGCACCGCACCCAAACCGACAGACCATGCACGCAACCTGGGCTTCATCCTGGACTCCTCCCTCTCCATGACCAGGCAAGTCAACAACGTCTCCTCGGCGTGCTTCAACATCCTGCGCATGCTACGGAAGATCTTCTGGTGGATCCCCACCGAGACCAGGAAGATCGTCACCCAGGCCCTCGTCACCAGCCGACTGGACTACGGCAACGCCCTCTACGCCGGGACCACCGCCAAGCTCCAGAAGAGACTCCAGCGGATCCAGAACGCCTCAGCCAGACTCATCCTCGACATCCCACGAACCAGTCACATCTCCGGACATCTGAGAGACCTTCACTGGCTCCCCGTCAACAAAAGAATCACCTTCCGCCTCCTCACCCACGCACACAAAGCCCTACACGACCAAGGCCCGAGCTACCTCAACAGCCGAGTCAACTTCTACGCTCCCAAACGCCACCTCCGTTCAGCCAACCACGCCCTCGCCGCCGTCCCCCGCATCCGAAGAGCGACTACAGGAGGAAGGTCCTTCTCCTACCTGGCTGCCAAGACCTGGAACTCCCTCCCGACCGACCTGCGCCTGACCCAAGACCACCTCTCCTTCAGGAAGAAGCTGAAGACCTGGCTGTTCGAGCAGTAGCGGCACCGCCCCCCCCCCCCCCAGCGCCTTGAGACCCTACGGGTATGTAGCACGCTTTACAAGTGTCATTGATTGATTGAATCATGTAGACACTATCTAAACCTTATGAATAATGTAAAACCAATTCATGTGCTCTAAATCAATTTTTAAATAACATTTAAAAAACAGATCACAGGTCATATGTACAAGCATTTCATTACACTACTGAAACCTCACTTTTTTACAAAAAACAATTCCTCTATGCACTAACATTTCTTTACCAAGTATTATCAATAAATATGACACAAAGGAAGAATAAAAAAGCTTAATGTGCTTCCTAATCTTAGGAAACACAGCTGACATGTTTGTGAAAAGTGCAAATATATTTATTTATTCATGCAGACACTTTCTAATCCTTCTGAAAAATGCTAAAGCCATTCATTTGCCCCTTAATCGTTTTTAAATTAACATTAAGAAAAACTGAGCACATGTCATATGTACAAGCATTCCATTTCACTACTGGAACCTTAGTTTTTTACAAAATACAATTCCTCTATGCAGCAAAAACATGTTATCAACCATTAACAAAAAACATAACAGAAAGCAACAATAAAAAAACACAATCTGATTCCTAATCTAAGGAAATATACCTGACATGATTGCGAAAGGTGCAGAGGAGGTGAGGAAAGCCCAAATGGCTTTCATGATTGTGAAAGGTGCTGAGGAGGTGAGGCCTGTGTCTAAGTGTGCAGTGGGGGAGAGGCTTTATGAAGTCCTGTCCACTGCACTCTTGGACACAGGCCTCACCTCCTCTGTACCCCTGGACAGGCATCACCTCATCTGCACTCCTGGTCAGGGCTCACCTCATCTGCACCCTGTTACCATCAATTATACCCAATACATTGAGGCCTGTCCAGGGGGCACAGAGGAGGTGAGGCTTGCCCAAGGGTCAGAGGTGAGTCCTGTCCATTACACTATTGGACACAGGCCTCACCTCCTCTGCAAACCTGGACAGGCCTCACCTCATCTGCACAATCTGTTTACTAATCTGAGGAAACACAGGTGACATGATTGTGAAATGTGCTAATATATTTTTTTAATCATGCAGATACTATCTAATCCTTGTCAATAATGTAAAACCAATTCATGTGCCAGAAATCTTTTTTTAAATAACATTAAAAAAACAGAGCACAGGTCATATGTACAAGCATTTTATTACACTACTGAAACCTCACTTATTTTCAAAATACAATTCCTTTATGCATCAACATTTCTTTACCAAGCATTATTAATATTTTTCCACCTGTCCCCTTATAACACCCTCTCTCTGACTTATTCCTTTTTACATCCTGACTCTGTGTTACACTCTCTTACACTCTCTCTTTGATTTACTTTCTCTTACACCCTGTATCTGATTTATTTCCTCTCTCTCTTTTTTACAGCAATTTCTAAATCATACTCTCTCTTACATCCTCTTCCTGATTTACTCCGTCTTACAGCATTTCTCTTTGTAACATTCTCTCCCTGTCTTACTCCGTATTACACCTTTTGTCTGTTTTACACCCTCTCTCCCTCTTTATGACTTTTTTATTCTCTTCCTCTCTTCCTGTTACATCCTCTGTCTGACTTACTTCTTGTTATATCCTCTCTCTGATTTACTTCCTCTTACACCCTCTCTTAAACTTACTCTCTCTCTCTCCCTTTTACAGGCTCTCTCTGTTTTAGTCTATTTTACATCCTCTTCCCTTCTAACAACCTGTCTCTGTCTACATCCTCTTACACCCTTTCTCTGTTTTACACCCTGTTACACCCTTTTTCTGACTTACTCTTTTTCTCCCTTTCTTTGACTTACTTCCTCTCCCTATTACATCATTTCTCTGTCTTACAACATATTATACACTCTCTCTATCTTACTCCTTCTCTATGTTTTACTCCCTCTACCTGTTTCTTTGTCTGACTCTCTCTGTCTCTTTGTGTTACTCCCTCTAGCTGTTTTTCTCTTTCTTACTCCTAGTTATATAGTTGCTGTGGTATAACCTTAGATATGTTGTAAACAAGTGTTTATATCGTTTGCTTATTGTCATTGCTTTGTTGTTTGCTAATAGTGGTCTATAAGGTATGTTACTGTTACATCGCAACTTTTACATCGGAATGCTGTTACAACGCAACTTTTACAACGCTGGTTCCATTACATCGTATGCCATTACAACGCAGTACATTACATAGCAGATGCTATTACAACGCATACTATTACATCGTAAGTATTGGTAAGTATATAATTTTTTTTTATTTTATTTAATATTATTTAATTAATTTAATTAATTTTAATTATAAATAAATATATTTATTTATGTTTTTTAATATTATAAATTAAATATATTAATTTAAGTAATTTTTAAAACAAGTATGAGTATAGGAGTATATGTTTTGGGGTACTGAGGTATAGGTTTTGGGGTGTTTGGGTATTTTTATGTTTTAGGGATGGGTTTGTGTTTTGGGGTACAGGGGTATTTTTATGTTTTAGGGCTGGGTTTGTGTTTTGAGGTACAGGGGTATTTTTAGGTTTTAGGGCTGGGTTTGGGTTTTGGGGCACGGGGTATTTTTAGGTTTTAGTGCTGGGTTTGGGTTTTGGGGTACAGGGGTACTTTTAGGTTTTAGGGCTGGGTTTGGGTTTTGGGGTACAGGGGTGTTTTTAGGTTTTAGGGCTGGGTTTGGGTTTTGGGGTACAGGGGTATTTTTAGGTTTTAGGGCTGGGTTTGGGTTTTGGGGTACAGGGGTGTTTTTAGGTTTTAGGGCTGGGTTTGGGTTTTGGGGTACAGGGGTGTTTTTAGGTTTTAGGGCTGGGTTTGGGTTTTGGGGTACAGGGGTATTTTTAGGTTTTAGGGCTGGGTTTTGGGGTACAGGGGTATTTTTAGGTTTTAGGGCTGGGTTTGGGTTTTGGGGTACAGGGGTATTTTTAGGTTTTAGGGCTGGGTTTGGGTTTTGGGGTACAGGGGTATTTTTAGGTTTTAGGGCTGAGTTTGGGTGTTGGGGTACAGGGGTGTTTTTAGGTTTTAGGGCTGGGTTTGGGTTTTGGGGTACAGGGGTATTTTTAGGTTTTAGGGCTGAGTTTGGGTTTTGGGGTACAGGGGTATTTTTAGATTTTAGGGCTGAGTTTGGGTGTTGGGGTACAGGGGTATTTTTAGGTTTTAGGGCTGGGTTTGGGTTTTGGGGTACAGGGGTATTTTTAGGTTTTAGGGCTGAGTTTGGGTTTTGGGGTACAGGGGTATTTTTAGGTTTTAGGGCTGGGTTTGGGTTTTGGGGTACAGGGGTATTTTTAGGTTTTAGGGCTGGGTTTGGGTTTTGGGGTACAGGGGTGTTTTTAGTTTTTAGGGCTGGGTTTGGGTTTTGGGGTACAGGGGTATTACGACTTTTATTAAATTAAATTAATTAAATTAATTACATTTAGTTACATTTATTTAATTATATTATTTACAATTTTAAGATTAATTCAATTATATTAATTAAATTAAATTAATTAAATTAAAATAATTACAATTATAACATTTATTAAATTAAATTATTAATATTATATTAAATTAATTAAATTACATGAATTCCATTTTTAAATTTAATTAAACCTATTTAAATAAATTAAATTATTTACAATTTTAAAATTAATTTAATTATATTTGTTAAATTAAATTATTAAAATTAACTTAATTTCCTTTTTTTTAAAAAGATATACTTACCTATACTTACGATGTAATGGTATGCGTTGTAATAGTATCTGCTATGTAATGTCCTGCGTTGTAATGGCATCCGATGTAATGGAACCTGCGTTGTAAAAGTTGCGATGTTACAGCCTGCGTTGTAAAATAACGCGTTGTAACATCATAGATCCGGTCTATAATGTGTTATTTTTTTCTTTACCACAGATTGAAATCAACATTTCAAAAGTAAGGAAATATGCCCTCAAGGCAGAGGAGAAGGAAAGATGCCATACGGAAAAAATCAAAAACAGCAACGGAATTAAAGCACTCTCCTACAACAAGTACTTCAAAAAACACAAAAAAAGCTCCTGGTAAGACAACTAAGTCTTTTTTTCGGAACATATGTAGAGCAAAAAAAAATGTTAATGGGAATGTGAATATACAGAAGGAGAGAGCAAATTTGAAAAGGAAGGAGAGGCCCCCCAAAAATGTTACTACTGGAGCAGGAGAGAACAGTATGTATAGCATTAGAAGGCAAAAACAATTTAGGGACATTCGTAGACGATTGTTTCGCAATAGGGTAGTTTTAAATTTGTTAAAACATGTTAAGAAAGGTAAACAGAGCTGCTTTTTACAAGAAAAAGAAAAGTGTAGAGAAGATTGTTGATCAGGCTTATTTATTTTAGTAATCAATAGAATTAGGATACTTAACAAGGCAATTGATGTTTTCAAATCGAACAGTAGAGGGAAAAGAATAATTAATCGGACTAATTTTTGTGAAGTTTTTTCTGGAGAATGGATGCATAGTTCAAGTTCTGAGCCATTTTTTAATGAGGAGAGTTACTTCCAGGAGAATGTTTTGGTGCATGCAGTTGACACCAGTGGTCGAGCATATGAGGTGAAAGACGGTTGTCCGATGGAAAAAGAGAAACTTGTGTCTAGAGATGTAGAAGAGGTGTTAGCTGATGAAGTTTTAGGGAGACGTACTAAGGGTCCAGTGTACACATGGAAGTGTAGTAGTATTTGTAGTGTGCGACAGGATTCAATCGATTTGCTTCGTAATTTCTTACGTACATATAGTAAGAAAAGTCTAAAACAGAAAATGAAGATGTTGTAAGACTTAGATCCTTGCAGAGTGAGAGAAAACACAGGTTTGCATGGGCATTCACTGGCTTGTCTTTCTAGAAAAGTATGTCAGAGTGTTTTTCATCATTTTAGGATGTTAGCAGTGCATCATAATAAAGTGAGGAAATTAGTGAGAAGGTTGTATTATGCAAAAAATCCAGCACTTAAGCTTAAACAGTTAAACAGTGCTCTTTTGCATGGATCTGAATTAGATGTGAAGAGCATTTGTGAAGAAATTGAGTTTTGTTATTTTGGGGACAAAGAGGACAGTGTAGAAATTGATATAGTAATAGAAGGTAATGTGGAAGACAATGTACAGATTTCAAGTACAAATAAGTTTGACGAGGAAATTACCAAGTTTAAGGTGAAATCAAGTGAAAGGCCTAATTTTACTTGTGTGTGTTGTCGACGGACTCATTATAAGATTCAGACTAGGTTAGTTGATTTATATGCAAAAAGTGAAATGGAAAATAATAGTGAATGGAAGGATTTTGTAACCTATTTGTTGGTGGAGAATTCTTTTGATTTGAGTTCTGATCAGCGTATTTGTAATTATTGTTTTAAAAAATTTAATGAAAACAGAATGCCTGCTAGAGCTGTTCATAATGATCTTGAGTTGGTAGACATTCCTTCTGAATTGATGGATTTAAATACTTATGAATCTATTTTGATTCCATGTGTCCATCCTTTTCAGGCTATTGTTCGCATGGAGCCTAAGATAGGGAAATTGCCTCCTTCAGATTTACAGAGGATTAAACGGAAGAGTTGTTTATTTGCCTCTAGATTTCAAGACAAATATTGATACAATTGGTGTAGAAAGAGTAGAAGAGGAACCTCTGGTTATTCTAGTTAATGGGGTTCCGACAAAAAGTAAGAAAATCTGGCAAGATTTAGTGGATGTTAGGAAAGTCAAAAAGGCAACGTTGTATTTGGTCAAAAACAATGAGTACTACAAACATGTATGTGTTGGAGCAGAGGAAACAGCTACAAAAGAAGACAGTGATTGTTCAGCCAGCCAAATTGAAAAAGTTGATGTGTCTAGAAGTGAAGAAATATATGAACATTATACTGTTCATCCTTTGCATTCCAAAGAAGTAATGGGGAATGCAATTGACTTGTTGCAAATGAAAGCAGCAAAAGTAAGTCCCATTAGTGTATGGGAAGAAAGTTTGGAAGCTCGTTGTTTTCCACAGTTATTTCCAACAGGTCGAGGTGGACGATATGACGATCGACCAGTTCAAATTCCTGCAGCTGAATACCGGACTTTAGGATTATATGCTGAAGATCCAAGGTTTCGTCAATGCATTCCGTATTTGTTTCATCTACTGTATGAAAGTGACTTGTCTGGGCTTTCTTATGCAGTGAACCATATACTGAAAAGTGGAGCACATCTGCAAAATGTTTCGGCGAGGGACTTTAGGGAGAAAGTCAATCTGCAAGACAGTATTTTGGAATCTCAGCTAATCAATCTTATGGCATGTCAGCGTGGTACAAACGAGTATTGGTTCCGTCGTCATGGGGAATTGAAATGTATGCTAAAAAACTTAGGAACTCCTACATGGTTCCTCACTCTTAGCTGTGCTGAGTATGCATGGGACGACTTACTTCAATTTCTACAAGAGGCAAATGGAAACATACAAAATATAGAAATCAAAACACCTGGAGAACTATGTTCTTTAGATCCAGTGAATGTATGCAGATATTTCAATCATAGATTTGAAGCTATGATGTATTTTATTACCAACAAAAAAATCCTCCCCTTGGAGAGGTTTTGGATTTCTTTTGGAGAAAGGAGTATCAACCGAGAGGTGCTCCTCACATACATATGTTGTTATGGATTAAAGATGCACCCAAATTTGGAACTGATTCAGATGACACAGTGATGAGTTTCATTGAAGAGTATTCAACATGTGCTGTTCCGAAAACTACCGAAGAAAACAGTTTAAGGCAACAAGTTTTACGGTTTCAATCCCATCGTTGTGGAAAGTACTGTCGTCGAAAATTCAGAAACAAGCACAAGTTCTACACAAAATGTCGTTTCGGGTTTCCATGACCAGTGATTTCTAAGGGAAGAGTAAATAATTTGATGTCTTCTCTGCTACATACTGTGACGAGGAAATCACGAAAAAATACATACAATTTAAAAAGAAACGAAGAGTCCAAGTACATTAACGACTACAACCCAGTGATTTTGTCCATGTGGAATGCTAACCCTCTGGGTATGTAGTGCGCTATACAAATTCTTTGACTTGACTATTCAGTTCGTTGCTGACAACTCTATTGCTGTGGCTCGATATGTGACATCTTACATCACAAAAAAAGAAAAGACAGAACTGAAGGAAATGTGGGAGGACATTGCACATGAAAAGAGTATAAGTAAAAAATTATACAGTTTCAGTCTAAAGATGTTGTCGCATCGAGAAATTGGAGCATATGCATGTTCTGATCGGTTATCATCAGCAAGTCTCTATGCCAAATCTAGAACAATCATTTGGGTGAGTCTAGGTCTTGCTGCAACACGAAACCGAGTTTTGAAATCTGTACAAGAAATTGAGTATTTGGCGGAGAAAGAACCAAACAGTACAGATATTTTGAAGACAAACATGTTGGATACATACTATCCAAATAGAAGAAGTCATCTTGAGAACACTTGTTTGTATGAAGTTCTGCAAAACTATAGTTATAAGAGGAACATCACAGAAGATATCAATAATGGAAAATATGCTGTCATTGGGTATGAAGGAAGTCTAGTGAAGCAAAGAAAAGGCCATTTGATTAATCATCGAAAATTGAGTTGCGAATCTCCAGACAAAAGTGAATTTTACTATTTAGCTCTTTTGCAACTCTTAAAGCCATGGCGTACAGAAGAGGTACTACTTGGAGATTTTCTCTGTTATGAAGATTCTTTTAATGCAACCAAGGATACCATAGAATGTCCTGTTTTTCCAAATTATCTGCAAATGTTGAACGAAGAAATAGAGCAAGAAGCCACAATTGCTGCAGAGATTGCTAGAGACAGTTCTCAAGACAGTCAGAGTTCTACTTCATTGAGTCAGGATCCACTAGGAGGATCAATTATCCAAAATGAAGCTGCCACTGCCATGGATGAGGTGGAAAGAGCTATGGAACAAGCTCAAGAGAATGTAGTTAACTTGGAAGATTTGGTGAAACAACTAAACGTTGAGCAGAAACATATATATGACGAAGTCACAGAACAGATTGAACATGGATTTAGTCATGAGAAAAAAGAGTACTCATGTACATCATTTAAGCCTGTCCGACTGTACGTAAGTGGAGAAGCGGGAACTGGAAATGTTTTCTGAATAAAGCAATTGCAACTTACCTGCAGAAAAGGACTGAATCACCGCTGTCTTGTGTTGTAACCACTCCAACTGGACTGGCAGCACATAACATTAAAGGGATTACTCTACATCGTTTACTGATGCCACCAGTTGAGCATGATAATAAATTGCAATACAACAAGCTATCTGGAGATGCGTGTTCTGAAGTTTTCAGAGTCCTGAAGAAAATGAAACTTCTTATCATTGATGAAGTAAGCATGGTCTCAAATCTAATGCTTGCTTTTGTGCATTTGAGAATGCAAGAAATTCTTAGAACAGAGTATGATGTGTTATTTGGAGGGAAATACATTATTGTTTTTGGAGATCTACTGCAGTTGACTCCAGTAAAAGGACAACCAGTGTTTAAAATGCTCACACATGAAGATACCAGGAAGTCCCTAGGAAGCATTGGAAATGTTAATATATGGTTAAATTTCAAATATGCAGAACTGCTTCAAAGTATGCGACAGGCAAAGGATGAAGATTATAAAAATATTCTACAAGATGTAAGAATCGGAAAACTAAGTGAGCATGGGAAAGAAGCTTTACATGCACGATTAATTTCAAATTTGTATCCAAATTAAAACATTCTTCCAGAGAATATTTTTAAGAAAATTACTGAGGAGAAATCTGGAATATGTTTGATGCCAACTCTGCAAGAATGTTCCATCTTCAACAACAAAATGTTAAAGTTAGAAAATGAAGAGATTGTGAAACTGGAAGCTTTAGATAAAATAGAGCATATGGGAGCCACAATTATTTTGTCAGAAAATGTTAAATCAAAATTGGATTCATTAGAGAAGAGTATATCTAAAACTGCTGGTTTTGAAAAGACTCTGAATGTGTGTTTAAATTGTCGTATCATTTTGAGAAGGAATTTAAATGTTCAAAGAGGTATGGTACATGGAGCAATGGGTCATGTTGTTGATTTTGTGAATTATAGAAATAGAGATGGAATTGAATTTTTAAAAATTAAATTTGATGGCATTGAGCAAGTACAACAAATCAGTCATTGTTCTGCTAGATTTTTGCTTGTAAAAGACTTATATGTTCGCCGAAAACAGTTTCCTGTTTGTTTGGCATATGCGGTGACAATTCATAAATCTCAAGGTTTAAGTGTAGATAGTGCTTTGGTGAACATTGGAAGTTCTGTGTTTAAAGAAGGTATGGCAAATATGGCATTATCACGAGTCAGAACTTTATCAGGACTGTACTTGATTAAGTGTGATGAGACAAAGATTTGTGCAGATCTAGATTGTGTTAAAGAATACAATAGGTTAAGAAGAGAGTATGCTCCACATTTGCCTCAATATCCTCTGTTTGAAAAACGTGTGGTAGGCCGAAAAAGAAGAAATGAGAAAAATTGCTGTGAGGTAGTTGCAAAAAGACAAAAAGTAGATGAAACTGTAATTGTAAGCAGAAAGAAAAAGGATTCTGTTGAAGATGTTGTTGGATTTCAGTTTGAAAACAGTTCTGGTGTCAACTGCTATGCTAATGTAGTGGTTAATGTTGTTTTTTTTCTTCAAACTTTACAAGAACAGATTGTTGAAAATCGGGATCAAAGATTCTGTGATTTATTGAATTCTGTGTTTGAGAAATATAGCAGTGATAGAGCAAAAATAGAAAGTGTTTCAGAAATTCGAAATCTTTTAGACATATGTTCTGGTCAAAATAAAATTTCACAGAACATTCCGCAGGATTGTCAGGAATGGTTAATGTATATGTTTGGTGTTTTGGAAGATGAAGGTGTAGATGTAGAAAATCTTTTTAGCCTTTCTTATCAATGGCAGCATGACTGCGATAATTGTACTTTATCAAGTACTACTAGAACAGGCACTGAAAGATTTATATATTTGACTTTACCAGACTTCAAATCAGTGTCTTTTAATAATCTAGTTAAAGCAGCTGATCATAATATGGTGTGTACCCAATGTAAGTGTCCAATGCTGTCCACATTATTTATACAAACTTATGGTCAGTATGCCATTTTAATGTTCCAACGATGTAGACCTGATGGAACTAAATTGACAACTTCTATGCAAAATTTCGTGGCTTCTCAGTTATCAATTTCAAGAAGAACCTTTGCAATTGTAGCTATTATTTTACATGACGGTCCTTTGACAACATCAGGGCATTATACAGCTTATTTAAAATGTCGAAAAGGTTGGACTTACTGTAATGATACTCATTTGACTTTCAAACAACGTTTGCCTTTTGACTTAAAAAAATCTTACCTAGTGTTTTTAGAACCAAAATTTAAGTAAAGGTAATGGAAAGGGGCGACCATTCGGTCCCCCCGAACGTATGGCAGAGTACCACGATCCCCCCGGGAAGCCATCTTGGGCGGGAGGCGAGTCTCGGCTGGTATGCCCGAAGCGGCGTAGCCGGGGCGCGCCTTTTCCCGCCCTAGAGTGGGTTGGCCTAGACACGGACGCGGCTGGCCACGCCCTTGGGCAGGCAGGGGCGGGTTTACGCCCGCCCTGAAGACGGATAAAAGGAGAAGTAAGACCAGAAGGCATCCTCTTGTTCCTGTGCTCTGAAGCTGCACCTCCTCGCTGCACGTGAGCTCGAGACGGAACGAAGAGCCAATTTTGAGCGTTGTAATCGTTCTTGTTTGTTTTTCAGATACTCTGTCGAAGAATGCCGAAGAAGGCGGGAAAGCGAATGACTACCGACCAGATGCTGCGTGTTCTCATGAAAGAGGTGACCGACCTAAAGAGGCGAATGGATAAAGACGAGGAAGGGGGGCCGAAACGTCCTTTGGCGGGAGCAGCCCCGGGAGGAAAAGGCAAGAGGCCCAGGAGGGGAGCAGCTGGGGGAGACATCCCGGGTCCCAGTACCCCGCTCGAAGCACCCACTCCCGTGCCGGAAGGAGGGAACCCGATTCCCGTGGTGGTCACTCCCGTGTCCGGGGAAGATATGCCGCCCGAACTGGCAGCACAATTAGCAGCGTGGTTGGGTAAAGGTAGCGAGGGCGCCACGGCTGTCGACGCGCAGGTCTTGATGAAGCAACTGCGTGAAACTCGGGAAGCAGCGAAGGTATCCACGCCGGCTGCGGCAGTAGAGAAGTCACAGGGGACTGGTTCAGTCGCAGAGACAGCGTCCGGTTCAGGTAAGCGGCCATTGCCGATTGCGAGGGATGAGTCAGCACCCTCTCGCAGGGAAAAGTTGGGGCAGCATGTCCCTGTAGCTCTTAAAGAAAAGATATGGGCAGGGGAGTATGTAAACATCTTCTCGTTGCTTACTGATCATTATGAGATGGAGCATGTTAAGGGCCAGAAAGACCTCATGCATCCGAGTGTTTGGCGCGCAAAGATGGCCGCCTTTAAGGTAAATGAAAACATTGGCAATTGGGGCAAAGCGTGGGGAATATTTACATCGATCTTGGGGGAACGAAGGCCCGAATTGCTACCCGAATTGCCGATTTATCAGTCACGGATCATGGGGTACTCTGTATCACACGAGGGTAATCATTGGTTCTGCTATGATAATCTGTTCAGAAAGGCAAAAGAACACGATAAGAATTTAACTTGGGATTGTTATGATTCGGTGTCCTGGTCCAAAATGGAGGATACTGGTATGTTGAAATTGCCATTGGTAGGGAGTAGCGTTGGCGAACCCTCCCGCCAGTATGCGGGGACGCCCTTTCGATCAGGTACGGGTACCGACAGTCACTCGAGGCCTACCGGCAATACAGGTAAAAGGGGGGTCTGTTGGAACTTTAACAGGGGTAAATGTACTAGGCCCCAGGGGTCGTGCAAATTTAGACACGAATGTAGTGGGTGTGGGCAATCATCCCATCCTGAGTCCACGTGCAGAGCCAAAACGGGTGATAACGGGGGTAGAGGAAGCGCCAAACAGGTCTAACATAGTCCGAGGGGCGCCTTTACCTACCCCGATTGATACCTTGGCAATGATTCCCTGGCTCAGCGAATACCCGGATCGTACTTCCGCTGGGGTGTTACGAAACGGGTTTTCATATGGTTTCCGCATCCCAGTGGGGGACTTTCAAGGAATAGAGAAATGTAAAAATCAGATATCGGTCTTGCAGCATACGACCGTGGTACAGGAAAAGATCCGGAAGGAGGTTACTCGAGGTCGAGTCGCCGGTCCGTTTAGTGTACCCCCGGTGGCTAACTTTGTTTGTTCTCCTTTAGGGGTGGTCCCCAAGAAAGACCCGGGGGAGTTTCGGCTGATACATAATTTATCAGCCCCACGTGGTGCTTCCGTAAACGAAGCAATAGACCCGGAAGTGTGTTCGGTGCGGTACGCATCCTTCGATGAGGCCGTAGCCATTTTGAATCGCCTGGGGCCCGGTGCGCTGATGGCAAAATCTGATATCGAGTCAGCGTTCCGGTTGCTCCCGGTACACCCAGACGATCAGCGTCTCCTAGGTTTCAGGTTTCAGGGTCATTATTACATGGATAGGTGTATGCCGATGGGGTGCTCTATATCTTGTGCCTATTTCGAGAAATTCAGTAGTTTCCTACAATGGGTCTTCACAAAGAAGACGGGTTTCCAACATGTGATGCATTATCTCGATGATTTTTTATTCCTGGGGGCAGCCGGGGATCCGGAATGTGGGCAGGCTTTGGCTGCATTTTGTGTCTTAATGAATCAGTTTGGCGTGCCATTGGCACCAGGTAAGACTGTTGGTCCTTCGACTTGCCTCGAGTTTCTGGGGATCGAGTTGGACTCCGGAGAAGGTTGTTTCCGTTTACCAGGGGACAAAGTGTTAAGGTTCAGGTCATCCCTGCAAATGTGTATAAGTGAGTCTAAGGTTAAGCTGCATCAATTACAGCAGTTAGTGGGACAGTTGAATTTTGCCCTGAGAGTTATACCAATGGCCCGCCCCTTTTCCCGCTCGATCGCTCAAGCCATGGTCGGCCTGAAGGAGGGCCATCATCGCACAAGGCTCTCGGCAGAGGTCCGTCAGGACATGCGCATTTGGTTGGCATTTCTGGCGGATTTCAATGGTCGAGTCGTCTGGAGCAAACCGGCCGTGTCCTCTGAGGAGCTGGGGCTGTGGACAGATTCGGCAGGGAGCATAGGTTTTGGTGCCATTTTTGGCACTCGTTGGTCTGCACAAAAGTGGCCGGCATGGTGGCATGGCAGTGGACTGACAAGTAACATTGCTTTCCTGGAACTTTTCCCCATCTTGGTGGCCCTGAGAACATGGCCCGAAGGGTTCAGAGATCACTCTGTGGTATTCTGGTCTGACAATATGACCGTGGTTGAGTGTATCAATAGCCAGGCAGCACGATGCAAATGGATTTTGAGGCTGCTCAAGGAAATCGTATTACTGTGTATGCAATTGAATGTGCTATTCAAGGCAAGACATGTCCCTGGGGTAATGAACCAGGCGGCTGATGCCCTTTCTCGTTTTCGTATGCAGGCCTTCTGGGGTTTTCTTCCCACAGCGGACCCGGAGCCGGCACCCTTTCCCGAAGCTCTCTGGTCTCTCGGTGCCCCGAACTTCGTAACCTCGTGGGAGAGAGTTTAGCACCCAGGACAAGGAAGGCATATGAAGGGGCGTTCCGGTCCTATTTTGCCTTCTTGGGGACTGCTAGAGAGGAGCTTTGGGGTCAGGAGGAATGGGTAGTGAACTTTCTGATGTCTTTACATCTGGCTGGGAAATCGGTGGCCACGGCCCAGAGGCATCGGGCTGCCATTTCCTTTGTTGCTAGGGCTCATGGGATCCAGGACCCGACAGCGTCTTTCGTTGTACAAAAAGCGCTACGTGGGTGGCAACGCCTTGAGGGTCGCAGAGTAGATGAAAGGCGCCCGATAGGTTTGGATAGGTTGGCCCAGTTATTATCCAGACTCCCTGCAACTTGTTCATCTCAGTTTGAGACAGTGTTATTCCGAGCCGCTTTTACGCTGGCATTTCATGGGGCTATGCGGGTAAGCGAATTAGTGGCAAGGAACAAGCAGGATGTGACGGGAGGGCTGTGCGCAGAGCACGTACAGATCAGAGGGGAGACAATGACTGTCTCGTTTGTGAGGTCCAAGACCGATCAGAGTGGGATGGGTGACTGCATAATCATACGCAGGATTCCCGGGTCCTCCATGTGCCCGGTGAAGTGTTTAGAGGATTATTTAACACGAAGGGTGGCATCATGGGGGGGGACCTTGTTGAGACACGCTGACGCCACCCCACTGACAAGGTTTCAGTTTCAGCGGGTGCTTGCGATGTCGATTACAGCTGCGGGCTTGAACCCGGGCGAGTTTGGGACCCATTCCTTTCGGATAGGGGCTGCTACAGAGGCTACAGCCAGGGGTCTGAATGTGGAGCAAGTTAAACGGGTGGGGCGTTGGTCCTCCAATTGTTATAAGAGGTATGTGCGTTTGCACATGTTGTGAAGCTGTAATGATGTACTCACGCTTCTTGTTTGTTTGGTTTTCAGTTACGCAAGCCTACGAGGCGGGGCGGACTATGCAGTCGACCCAACACCGGGCCAGCGGTCAGACATCACCGGCTGTGAAAAGGGAGGTGTGGGTCGTGGGCCACTCATACGTGAGGCGTGCCGCGGACGTATTCAAGACAGGTGACATGATTCACGTGGCTGGGGAATACGGGTACAGTGTGTCCTTCTACGGAAGGGGCGGTCTCTGTATTGACCAGTTTCAGTCGTTTTTCGAGGATTTGCTAGGGCGGATGAGGTCACCGCCGTCTGTAGTCATAGTACATCTTGGGGGCAATGATTTGGTCACCACTAGTAGACGACTTCTCCTGGAGGCAATGCTTTCCACTGTAAGTTGGTTAGCAAGGAGAGTTCCAGGGTGCACGATTGCGTGGTCCCATATGATCCCACGAAAAGTGTGGCGGGGGGCTTTTTCTGTTTCAGCTTTGAATCATTCTGTAAGGAAAATTAACAACAAAATGAGTAGGTTGTTCCGTTCCAGTACACTGCATTCTATTTCGCATGGTTGTATTAATGGGGACAGTATGTATTTGAGGGATGGTGTGCATCTGTCTCGGGTGGGGAATGAGTTACTCATAGGAGACTTCATAGCCTGGCTAAAGACGTTAAAACATGACCTTTAGGTAGGAGTGTTGTGGGGGGTCCGGATAGCCGGTCAACTATCCGGTCCTGTGGCGGTAAGGTCATGATCGGCGAGCACTAATTGGAAGATCCCTATGAGTGGGCGTCCCCCATTACGGATGGGAGCGCGCGGGGGAGGTGGCCATTGGCCCCTCAACGGGGAGGCGGTCCCTTCTAAGGATGGGTCGCCGAAAGGAAAGGAAAGGCGGTCAAGACCCCTTCCTGGGTAGGAGGGGTTACAGCCCCCTCCTGGGGAATTTCCCGGGGCCAGGACGTCTGCGACGGCAGATGTGGTAAGTTGTGTGGGGTTTGGGGGGGGTCTACGCTACCTTCTAGATACCTCACACGAGTCCTCGTACGACCTTTAAGTGGCGTCGAGTTTTATTGGGGCCCCCGTCAAGTCAAGGGAAATTGGTAAGTTGCACTTGAGGTACGCCTCTGTGCCGCCCCTCACAAGTGAGGGGGATATTTCTGGGTTAGGGATCTTGACACCGGTTACGACCTTGCCGTTGGCCCTTAAACGTTAGGATGTACAATTTCAAAATTTCAAGTAAATGTTTTGTAGGATGTTAGTTCGGCTAGGAGGACCTTTGTATTAGAGAATATGTTAAGGTTAGCCAAACATCGCAATGTGGTTATGAAATTGTACATAATATGAAACTGTTAATTTTGTTTTAATTTTGTTTCATATTTTAATAAATACGGCCGGGAGGGTCCTCCCTCCCGTCTTCCACAAACTTCAGAATTGTTTCCGGTTTCCCATCCTTGGGGATTTGTGTTGAGAGGGGGTGGCGGGTATCTCAGCCATATGGAAAGGGGCGACCATTCGGTCCCCCCGAACGTATGGCAGAGTACCACGATCCCCCCGGGAAGCCATCTTGGGCGGGAGGCGAGTCTCGGCTGGTATGCCCGAAGCGGCGTAGCCGGGGCGCGCCTTTTCCCGCCCTAGAGTGGGTTGGCCTAGACACGGACGCGGCTGGCCATGCCCTTGGGCAGGCAGGGGCGGGTTTATGCCCGCCCTGAAGACGGATAAAAGGAGAAGTAAGACCAGAAGGCATCCTCTTGTTCCTGTGCTCTGAAGCTGCACCTCCTCGCTGCACGTGAGCTCGAGACGGAACGAAGAGCCAATTTTGACCCACTCACCAGCCCCTGAAGACAGCGATTGGTTTTGAATAAAGTTTGATGTTAATTCGAATTTTTCGTTTGCAGGTTGTCGTATTATCGTGATGACTTTGAGTATGCAATAAAGAATGGTCGATTGGTTTTATGTTTCGCAAATAAAGTAATTCTGCTTTAGTGTCCCTGAGTAAGCATGCATTTAATAAAGTTGTTGTTGCTACTGTCCTTTAGAATTAGTCATTTGTAATTTAGTTAGCATTGTCGTATTTATTTTGGTCGGGCGGTAAGGTCATGATCGGTGAGCACTAATTGGAAGATCCCTATGAGTGGGCGTCACCCATTACGGATGGGAGCGCGCGGGGGAGGTGGCCATTGGCCCCTCAACGGGGAGGCGGTCCCTTCTAAGGATGGGTCGCCGAAAGGAAAGGAAAGGCGGTCAAGACCCCTTCCTGGGTAGGAGGGGTTACAGCCCCCTCCTGGGGAATTTCCCGGGGCCAGGACGTCTGCGACGGCAGATGTGGTAAGTTGTGTGGGGTTTGGGGGGGGGTCTACGCTACCTTCTAGATACCTCACACGAGTCCTCGTACGACCTTTAAGTGGCGTCGAGTTTTATTGGGGCCCCCGTCAAGTCAAGGGAAATTGGTAAGTTGCACTTGAGGTACGCCTCTGTGCCGCCCCTCACAAGTGAGGGGGATATTTCTGGGTTAGGGATCTTGACACCGGTTACGACCTTGCCGTTGGCCCTTAAACGTTAGGATGTACAATTTCAAAATTTCAAGTAAATGTTTTGTAGGATGTTAGTTCGGCTAGGAGGACCTTTGTATTAGAGAATATGTTAAGGTTAGCCAAACATCGCAATGTGGTTATGAAATTGTACATAATATGAAACTGTTAATTTTGTTTTAATTTTGTTTCATATTTAATAAATACGGCCGGGAGGGTCACTCCCTCCCGTCTTCCACAAACTTCAGAATTGTTTCCGGTTTCCCATCCTTGGGGATTTGTGTTGAGAGGGGGTGGCGGGTATCTCAGCCATATTGTCCTATGAAGACGGGAGCAGTTAATAAAAGTTAGTCTACTGTTTAAAATTATATTGTGAGTAAAAGTGATCAACATAATATAAAAAATCAAGTTCTCATATAGGTACTGTAAGTGGATCTCATAGTAAGTGATATCAGTATTATAGGAAATGTTGAACATGGGTGATCCAGAGATAGGAATATGAATATTTAAACATTGTGAAAATGTTGTATGAGCTTTTCTTTCAGAACATCGGGTAAACGGTAATTTGAGTAATTTGAAAACATACTGATACATCCGACACTATTTGGCCGTAAGGAAAGGTGAAAGAATGAGCAAAGAGTCATGACTTAACACAAGGAGGAAATGAAAACATTGAGATATATTTCAGATGTTCTTGGAGCTTTTTTTTATAGAAAGTCAATGAAATGGAATTTTTAGAGAACAGCAGAGTATTTTCCAACGAAAAGGACCTTCACGATCTACTATTTGGCCTCAAGGAAAAGTAAGTGAATCAAAGATTAGTGTACATATGTGATTTGTAAGTTTATATGTTTTTTTTTAAACACAATCTTTTAGATTGTGTTTTTTTCCCGCTGTCATATGATGAATAGTTTGAACTCACTGTTTTTAGTGAAATTCAATATATTCTGAGAACAGCAAAAATAAACTATCTAACATGTTGTACAAGTTATTCTATAGTTTGTATTGTGTAATTTATATTGTATTCCCATTGTCTCACACTCACTTTCTTTTTTCCACCCTCTTTCAGCTATCTTTACTCACTCATACTGCCTTTCTCTCACTCTGTTTCATCCCCGTTCCTTTACTCCACTTCTTTCACAACCCCTCAATCCCATTTCAACTGTCTGCATCCCCTCTCTCCCTTGCACCACTTTTCAGCTTTCAGTATCTCTGCTTTACTTCCCTTTTCCGTCTTTTCCTCCTTTGCTCTTTTACTAATTCCTCTTTACTCACTCACCTCTTTTGTCGCACTCTGTCACAATAACTCACCCATTCTCGCTCACTTATCTTTTTTTGCTTCTTTCTTTTGTCCTCTTTTTTCGTTCACTACCTCTATGTCCTCAGTCCCTCACTCTCCTTGTGTTATGCTCACTTGTGTTTATCTTCCTTCTATCATTTCTCTTACAACAACTTCACTGTTCCTCTCTCATCATTCTTCACCCCAGTTCTTTTACTCCGGTTCCAATACTACCCCTCATTTCCTTTCTTTCAGTGTCCTTCTCTTTACTTTCATCACCGAATCACATTCTCTCAGTACCACTGCTTTAGTCCTCTCCCCTCTCTTTCCTTCTTTTGCTCCCTTACTCATTTTCCTTTCTTCACTCATTGTACTCCACTTCACTTAGTCCTTCCCTTAGTCCCTCTGTCTACTTACTTCTTCACTCCTTTTCCCTCAATCCTTCTATAATATCCTCACCCCCTTCATCCCTTCATTCTGTAACTCCCCTTCACTCACTCTCAGTCATCTTCCATTCCTCTTTCTTGTAAATGGATCCTCAATCAGACTCCTTTCCCTCTCACTCATTCCCCTTTTACTTACTCCTCTTTCCTGATTTATTTTTGCTAACTCACATTGTTTTAGTATCTTACTTACCTTCAGTTCATTTCTTCTTCTTCTCTTCCTCTCTGTCACTGAATTTATCTGCCTTACTCTTAGTATTTTGCTCTCCTTCTATTTCCTTTTCCCTCTTTTTGTCCTTCTACATTACTTTATTTCCCTTTCTGTATCCTTCACTCTTGCTTTATTTCTTAGTACACTTTTATGATTTTTAACCTCTTGACCTGTCTCTTCTATTTTAAAATATATATTTTACTAATTATAACTTATTTTTCTTCTCTCTTTCACAGATACAAAGTGTAGTAAAAATATGTAATTAAGTTTACATTAATTATATGGTAAGTGTGACAAAAAAAATGTAGTTTGTCATCACCCTTTGCTTTAACCTCACTACTTTTCTCTCACCCTACCTCACCCCTGTTTCCTTACTCTGCTTCCCTCACTTATTCTTATTCTCCATGTTTACTTCTCTTTTCCTTACTTTCCTACCACATTTACCTTCTTTCAGTCCCCCTGCTTTACTTCCCTTACCCTGTGTTCGCTTCGTTCACTCCCTCACTCATTCCCTTTCCCTTACTCACTTACTCCACTCCTCTCACTTCTTCTCTCAGTCCCTCTGTCCTCACAGTTCCTCACTCCCGTTCCCTCACTCCGTCTCTGTTACCCTCACTGTCTCTGTCCTTTCACTCTTTCACTACTCTTTCGTCATGCTCAATCCCTATAACTCACCCACACTCCCTCACTTACCTTTCTTTGCTGCTTCACTCAGTCCCTTTCTGTCACTCCTTCCTTTACTCTCTCTGTCTTTTCTCCCTGTCACTCCCCATGTCTTACCCTTATTTACTTTTATTCACCCTCTTTCACCCCTCTTTACTTACACTCACTGCTCTTTTCTTACCCTCCCTCACCGCTGTTCCTTTTCTCTGGTTCCGTCACTACCCCTCATTCCCCATCCTTTACTCTCCTTCCCTTCACTTTCATCACCCACTCACATTCTCCCAGTACCTCTGCTTTAGTCTTCTTCCTCTTTCTTCTCTTCTTTCGCTCCCTTATTCATTTTCCTTTTCTCTGTTACTTCCTCTTACACCTTTTCTCTGTCTTACTATCTATTACACAGTCCCTCTGTGTTCCTCCCTCTAGCTCTCTTTCTCTTAACACCACTCTCTCTGTCCCCTTTCCTTATGCTCACTCCTTCATTATTTTTTTTAATTAATTTTTTTAGTGCGCTAACGGGACGCGCCCCGGTACGCGCACCGGGGCGCGCCGGAATACTGCGCTTACTGGTGCGCTCACTGGTACGCGAACCGGGAGCGCTCCATGGCAAAACACATTTTAAAAAACAAAAAATATGAATATACATAAAAAAATAGTATTACATAAATATACAATATAGGATTCATTTTAAAAAATATTACATTTCATAGCTATAGACATTTGCTATTAAAAAACTTTTGAAATTCACTGAAAAAACCATAGGTTTCACACCAGTTATAGTTAGGAATTAGCATTTAAAAAACCTTTGAAATTCACTGAAAAAACCATAGGTTTCACACCAGTTATAGTTAGGAATTAGCATTTAAAAAACCTATTAAATTCACTGAAAAAATCATAGGTTTCACAGCAGTTATAGTTAGCTGAAAAATTTACTGACATAAAACCATTGAAATTCCCACGTTATAGTTAGTTGGACTCACTATAACTTGCGCGCCTGCAATGCACTGCTGATGACGTCACATATTACATCACTCATGACATGGTCAGTGACATCACTCATGACATCACTGAAACAGAAATAGCTAAGATCCCCAGCACACCTACCACTGTAAGATATCGGGAGGAGATGCAAGCACGCTTGAAACATGAGGAAGATTGGAAAGGGGCGACCACTCGGTCCCCCCGAACGTATGGTGGAGTACCCCGATCCTCCCGGGAGGCCATCTTGGGCGGGAGGCGAGTCTCGGCTGGTATGCCCAAAGCGGCGTAGCCGGGGCGCGCCTTTTCCCGCCCTGGAGTGGGTTGTCCTAGACGCTGACGCCGCCGGCTACGCCCCTGGGGGGCAGGCGGAGGCGGGTTTACGCCCGCCCGAAGACGGATAAAAGGAGCAACAAGCCAAGAAAGCATCCTCTTGTTCCTGTGCTCTGAAGCTGCACCTCCCCGCTGCACGTGAGCTCGAGACGGAACGAAGAGCCAATTTTGAGCGTTGTAATTTTTGTTCTTGTTTTACAGATATCTGCGTAGGAGAATGCCGGGCAAGAAGGTCGGAAAGCGGGTCGGTACCGATCAGATGCTCCGCATGCTCATAAAGGAGGTTGCCGATTTAAAGAAACAGATGGCGGAGAAGAACGGGGAGGGAGGCCCGAAGCGAATCGTCGGACCAGCTTTGCCGGGAGTAGTCCCTAGCGGGAGAGGCAAGAGGTCCAAGAGGGGGGCACCTAGGGGGGAGACCCCGGTTCCCGATACACCGATAGAGGAGCCGATCCCGGTGCCGAAGGAGGGGCATCCGATTCCCGTGGTAGTCACCCCCGTGAACGGAGAAGATATGCCTCCTGAGTTGGCTGCACAACTGGCAGCGTGGTTGGGAAAGGATAGCGAGGGCGTGATGAGGCAATTGCAGGAATCTAGACAGGCTGCGAAGACACCATCTCTTGTTCCCCCGCAGGCTCCGATGGCTGAGATCGCGGCAGGCGCAAGTTCGGCAGCAAGTACAGCACCTAGTTCAGGTAAGCGGCTACTGCCGATTGCGGGGGAGGGGTCTGTACCCTCGCGAAGGGAGAAAGTGGCCCAGCATGTCCCACTTGAAATTAAGGAAAAGATTTGGGCTAATAAGTATGTGAACATGTTTTCTTTGCTTACTGACCATTACGAGATCGAGCATGTGAAGGCCCAAAAAGAGCTTATGCATCCGAGTGTTTGGCGCGCAAAAATGGCCGCCTTTAAAGTCGATGAGAACATAGGTACTTGGGGCAGAGCATTTGGCATTTTCACCTCCATTATGGGTGAGCGAAGGCCTGAGTTGTTGACGGAATTGCCCATTTATCAGACACGTATTATGGAGTATTCTCTAGCCTATGAGGGCAATCAGTGGTTTTGTTATGACAATATTTTTAGGAAGGCTAAGGAACACGACCCAGCTCTAACTTGGGATTGTTATGACTCCATTTCTTGGCAAAAAATGGAGAATTCGGGCATGCTAAAGGTACCATTGTCGGGGGTAGCGGGGGTGAGTCTTCCCGCCAAACCTCTGGGACACCCTTTCGGACGGGTGCAGGTAACGAGCACCACTCGAAGTCGAGTGGCAACACAGGGAAAAAGGGTATTTGTTGGAATTTTAACAGGGGAAAATGTACAAGGCCTCAGGGGTCATGCAAATTTAGACACGAGTGTGGGGGTTGTGGACAGTCCTCTCATCCCGAGACCATGTGCAGAGCCAAAACGGGTGATAACGGAGGTAGGGGAAGCGCCAAACAGGTCTGAAATAGTCCGAGGGGCGCCTTTACCTACCCCGGTTGATACCATGGCAATGATTCCTTGGCTCAATGAATACCCGGATCATGTCTCCGCAGGGGTGTTGCGAGACAGGTTTTCGTATGGTTTCCGCATTCCAGTGGGGGACTTTCGGGGTAAAACAAGTTGTAAGAACCAACTGTCGGTCCTGCAGCATACGGCGGTGGTACAGGTAAAGATTGGGAAAGAGGTGACTCGAGGGCGGGTTGCCGGTCCATTCGATCTACCGCCGGTTGCTAACTTTGTTTGTTCCCCCTTAGGGGTGGTCCCCAAGAAGGACCCGGGGGAGTTTAGGCTAATACATAATTTGTCAGCTCCACGAGGTCTTTCCGTGAATGATGCGATAGACCCGGAATTGTGTTCGGTGCGGTATGCATCCTTCGATGAAGCCGTCGCCATGTTGAATCGCCTGGGGCCCGGAGTGCTGATGGCCAAATCAGACATCGAGTCAGCGTTCCGGTTGCTCCCGGTACTCCCAGACGATCAGCGTCTCCTTGGTTTCACGTTTCAGGGTCGCTATTACATGGATAAATGTATGCCAATGGGTTGCTCCATATCTTGTGCTTATTTTGAAATGTTCAGTTGTTTTCTGCAATGGGTTTTCACAAGAAAGACGGGTTTTCAGCATGTGATGCATTATCTCGATGACTTTCTGTTCCTGGGGGCAGCCGGGGATCCAGAATGTGGGCAGGCTTTATCAGAGTTTTGTGTCTTAATGAATCACTTCGGCGTGCCATTGGCACCAGGTAAGACTGTGGGTCCCTCGACTTCACTCGAGTTTCTGGGGATCGAGCTCGACTCGGAGGAAGGCTGTTTTCGGTTGCCCAAAGAGAAGGTGTTGAAATTCAGGGCATCCCTTGAAACATGTATTCGAGAGACTAAGGTGAACCTGCATCAATTGCAACAAACGGTGGGCCAATTGAATTTTGCCCTTAGAGTAATCCCAATGGCCCGCCCCTTTTCCCGCTCGATTGCACAAGCCATGGTCGGCCTTAAAGAGGGACATCACCGCACGAGGCTCTCGGCAGAGATTCGCCAGGACATGCGCATTTGGTTGGCATTCCTGGCGGATTTCAATGGTCGAATTGTCTGGAACAAGCCGGCGGTGTCCTCCGAGGAGCTGGGGCTGTGGACAGATTCGGCGGGGAGTATAGGTTTTGGCGCCATATTCGGTACGCAATGGTCGGCTCAAAGATGGCCGTCATGGTGGCACGAGTGCGGGCTGACGAGTAACATTGCTTTTCTCGAACTCTTCCCCATTTTGGTGGCCCTGAAAACATGGCCTGAGGGGTTCCGGGATCACTCTGTGGTGTTCTGGTCTGATAACATGACCGTGGTTGAGTGTATCAACAGTCAGGCAGCACGTTGCAAATGGATTCTGAGACTGCTCAAAGAAATTGTGTTATTGTGTATGCAGTTGAATGTGCTCTTTAGGGCAAGACATGTCCCGGGGGTGCTGAACCAAGCGGCTGATGCGCTTTCTCGTTTCCGTATGCAGGCCTTCTGGGGTTTTCTGCCCACAGCGGACCCGGTGGCGGCACCCTTTCCTGAAGCTCTCTGGTCTCTCGGTGCCCCGAACTACAAAACCTCGTGGGAGAGAGTTTAGCACCTAGGACAAGGAAGGCATATCAAGGGGCGTTCCGTTCCTATTGGTCCTTTTTGGTTTCTGCCAGGGGGGAGCTTTGGGGCCAGAAAGAGCTTGTCGTAAAATTTTTGCTGTCTTTACATCAGGCAGGCAAGTCAGTAGCTACGGCTCAGAGGCATCGGGCCGCCATTTCCTTTATGGCAAGGGCTCATGGGATCCAGGACCCGACAGCGTCTTTCGTGGTCCAGAAAGCGCTATGTGGGTGGCAACGCCTTGAGGGTCGCAGAGTAGATGAGAGGCACCCGATAGGTCTGGATAGATTGGCCCTGTTATTTTCCGTACTCCCTGCGACATGTTCATCCCAGTATGAAACAGTGTTATTCCGGGCCGCCTTTGCGTTAGCATTCCATGGGGCAATGCGGGTAAGCAAACTAGTGGCGAAGAACAAGCAGGATACGGTGGGGGGACTGTGCCGAGAGCACATTCAGGTTAAGGGGGAGACGATGACTGTCTCGTTTGTCAGGTCCACGGCCGATCAGGGTGCGGTTGGGGACTGCGTAGTAATACATAGGATGTCCGGATCTCCCATGTGCCCTGTTGTTTGCGTAGAGGAATATTTAGCACAGAGGGTGGCATCATGGGAGGGGACCTTGTTGAGACACGCTGACGCCACCCCACTGACGAGGTTTCAGTTCCAGCGGGTGCTTACAATGGCAATTTTGGCCGCGGGCTTGAACCCCGGCGAGTTTGGGACCCATTCCTTTCGGATAGGGGCTGCTACTGAGGCTACAGCCAGGGGTCTGAGTGTAGAAAAAGTGAAACGTTTGGGGCGTTGGTCCTCGAATTGTTACAAAAGGTATGTACGGTTGCACATGTTGTGAAGCGGCTATCATGTACTCACGCTTCTTGTTTTTGTTTGGTTTACAGTTTCGCAAGCTTACGAGGCGGGGCGGACTGTGCAGTCGACCCGACACCTGGGAACCAGCGGTCAAACATCACCGGCTGCGGAAAAAGTGGTGTGGGTCGTGGGCCACTCATACGTGAGGCGTGCCGCGGACGTATTCAAAGCAGGTGACATGATTCACATAGCTGGGGAATACGGGTACAGGGTGACCTTCTACGGAAGGGGCGGGCTCTGTATTGACCAGTTTCAATCCTTTTTCGAGGGTTTGTTAGGGCGGACAAGGTCACCGCCGTCTATAATCATAGTCCATCTTGGGGGTAATGATTTGGTGACCACTGGTAGACGACTGCTTCTCGAGGCAATGCTTTCCACTGTAAGTTGGTTGGCGAGAAGAGTTCCAGGGTGCACAATTGCATGGTCCCATATGATTCCACGAAAAGTGTGGCGGGGGGCGATTTCGGTTTCTGCTCTGAATCACTCAGTGAAGAAGGTAAATAACAAGTTGGGTAGATTGTTTCGTTCAAGTACACTGCATTCTATTCCGCATGGTTGCATCAAGGGGGACAGTATGTATTTGGGAGATGGGGTCCATTTGTCCCGGGTGGGGAATGAGTTACTCATAGGAGACCTCATAGCTTGGCTAAAGAGTTTAAAACATGACCTTTAGGCAGGAGTTGTTGTGGGGGGTCCGGATAGCCGGTCAACTATCCGGCCTGTGGCGGTAAGGTCATGATCGGTGAGCAGTAATTGGAAGATCCCTATGGGGGGGCGTCACCTATTACGGATGGGAGCGCCCGGGGGAGGTGGCCATTGGCCCCTCAACGGGGAGGCGGTCCCTTCTAAGGATGGGCCGCCGAAAGTAAAGGAAAGGCGGTCAAGGCCCCTTCCTTGATAGGAGGGGCTACGGGCCCCTCCTGGGGAATTTCCCGGGGCCAGGACACCTGCGACGGCAGATGTGGTAAGTTGTGTGGGGTGGGGAGGGGGTTTACGCTACCTTCTAGACACCTCACACGAGTCCTCGGACGACCTTTAAATGGCGTCGAGTTCATTGGGGCCCCCGTCAAGTCAAGGGAAATTGGTATATGCATGTGAGGTACAGCCTCTGTGCGGTCGCCCCTCCCAAGTGGGGGGGGGGTAATTCTGGTTTAGGGATCTGACACCGGTTACGACCTTGCCGTTGGCCCTTAACGTTAGGATGTACAATTTCAAGTTAAATGTTTTGTAGGATGTTAGTTGGGCTAGGAGAACCTTTGTATTAGAAGTATGTTAAGGTTAGCCAAACATCGTAATGTGGAAATGAAATTGTACATAATATGAAACTGTTATTTTTATGTTTTGATTTTGTTTCATATTTTTAATAAATACGGCCGGGAGGGTCACTCCCTCCCGCCTTCCAAAAGTTCAGAACCGTTTCCGTTTTCCCATCCTTGGGGATTGCGTCGAGAGGGGGTGGCGGGTATCTCAGCCATAATTATCAAGCGGCGCAAAGCATATAAATTTCAACGAGATAGGCTTGATTACGAGCATGGACAAATCTTCACCTTCGCTCGCAAATATGACACTTTGAAAAAACATCAGCAAAAAAATGGCAATGAGAGTATCACAGCAAATGCATCCATTCAGCCCAATACCAGCAGCATTTTGGAGGTTTTATCTGCCTCAGGCAACAGCTCACAGGTGGAAAGCGAATCAGATAACAAAGCCACACGACACAATAGAGTGGGGTTTCGCAAATTTACTCCTGCTCAGGAAATGGCAGTGGTCCAACAAGACCGCAAGCAAACACTCCGCTCTGGCACACAAGGAATAGGTGCAAACAAATCAATGCCAAACGCGCAGAGAGGAGGAAATGCTCAAAACGGAGGGGGCACAGGAGGGAGACAGAGGAGACAAAGGTCCAAATGGCAACGCAACCAATCCACCAATTAAGCGATGTCAAAACAGTGGTCAACTTGAGCAACACAACGCTAACAGACAGTGAAATTACTATTTTATCTATGGGGCTCTCTTTCAGTCCAAAAAGTGATTTTGACTATGCCAGCACTCGCATTGATCTGTTTAAATATGTACGTAAACTCAAACTCAAGAAATATCACAGTACACACAGATCAAATGTCACCATCACCACGAATATACCAACCTCACCCCCCATCGATCCTCCACAACTGGGGGTTTCGCTGACTCAGGAGCTGTTCGAATTACAGCATGAAGAGGAAATTATCCTGCAGCTAGTTTTGGGAGGAGAACCTGTGCTCACTACGCCATTGACTAGATTCAAACCTAAATCTAAGTTTTGTCCTATATTGTTGAAAGATAACTTAGACATTTTCCATGACAGGGTCTCATCCGAATTAAAAGAACTACAGATTAAGAATGACAAAATGACAAAAAAGAAAAAAGTACAATCATCGTGATATTCAATATAACAAACTGATTAAAAAACAAGAGAGGACATAAACAATTGATAATTAGACAGTCCGACAAGGGCGGGAATGTTGTGCTTTGGCCCAGAAAGATGTACTTAGAAGAGGCCTTGAAACAACTCAATGACAGGGAGTGTTATAGGAGAACAGAATCCCAGAAAGTAGAAGCAGCTAAAAATGATTTTTATTCAAAACTGATGGCTTGGCGGAGCAAAGGCTTGCTCACGTGGGACGAATTTAAATTTCTAAAAAATGATCATCCTGTAACCCCTGTCATTTATTTCATCCCGAAGATTCACAAAAACCAACAGCAACCACCGGGGAGACCGATTATTTCGGCCAGAAATAGCCTCTTGGAAAATACAAGTAAATATATTGACTTTTCCTACAAGACTTTGTTAAGACTTTACCATCTTTCATACTTGATACAGGGGACCTTTTGAACAAACTTTGCAACTTTGTATGGCAACCCAATTTTCTTTTAGTGTCTCTGGATGTCACATCCCTCTACACAAGTATTCACCACAGGGATGGGATAAAGGCGGCAGTGTTTTTAGAACCAAAATTTAAGTAAAGGTAATTGTCCTATGAAGACGGGAGCAGTTAATAAAAGTTAGTCTACTGTTTAAAATTATATTGTGAGTAAAAGTGATCAACATAATATAAAAAATCATGTTCTCATATAGGTACTGTAAGTGGATCTCATAGTAAGTGATATCAGTATTATAGGAAATGTTGAACATGGGTGATCCAGAGATAGGAATATGAATATTTAAACATTGTGAAAATGTTGTATGAGCTTTTCTTTCAGAACATCGGGTAAACGGTAATTTGAGTAATTTGAAAACATACTGATACATCTGACACTATTTGGCCGTAAGGAAAGGTGAAAGAATGAGCAAAGAGTCATGACTTAACACAAGGAGGAAATGAAAACATTGAGATATATTTCAGATGTTCTTGGAGCTTTTTTTTATAGAAAGTCAATGAAATGGAATTTTTAGAGAACAGCAGAGTATTTTCCAACGAAAAGGACCTTCACGATCTACTATTTGGCCTCAAGGAAAAGTAAGTGAATCAAAGATTAGTGTACATATGTGATTTGTAAGTTTATATGTTTTTTTTTAAACACAATCTTTTAGATTGTGTTTTTTTCCCACTGTCATATGATGAATAGTTTGAACTCACTGTTTTTAGTGAAATTCAATATATTCTGAGAACAGCAAAAATAAACTATCTAACATGTTGTACAAGTTATTCTATAGTTTGTATTGTGTAATTTATATTGTATTCCCATTGTCTCACACTCACTTTCTTTTTTCCACCCTCTTTCAGCTATCTTTACTCACTCATACTGCCTTTCTCTCACTCTGTTTCATCCCCGTTCCTTTACTCCACTTCTTTCACAACCCCTCAATCCCATTTCAACTGTCTGCATCCCCTCTCTCCCTTGCACCACTTTTCAGCTTTCAGTCTCTCTGCTTTACTTCCCTTTTCCGTCTTTTCCTCCTTTGCTCTTTTACTAATTCCTCTTTACTCACTCACCTCTTTTGTCGCACTCTGTCACAATAACTCACCCATTCTCGCTCACTTATCTTTCTTTGCTTCTTTCTTTTGTCCTCTTTTTTCGTTCACTACCTCTATGTCCTCAGTCCCTCACTCTCCTTGTGTTATGCTCACTTGTGTTTATCTTCCTTCTATCATTTCTCTTACAACAACTTCACTGTTCCTCTCTCATCATTCTTCACCCCAGTTCTTTTACTCCGGTTCCATTACTACCCCTCATTTCCTATCTTTCAGTGTCCTTCTCTTTACTTTCATCACCGAATCACATTCTCTCAGTACCACTGCTTTAGTCCTCTCCCCTCTCTTTCCTTCTTTTGCTCCCTTACTCATTTTCCTTTCTTCACTCATTGTACTCCACTTCACTTAGTCCTTCCCTTAGTCCCTCTGTCTACTTACTTCTTCACTCCCTTTCCCTCAATCCTTCTATAATATCCTCACCCCCTTCATCCCTTCATTCTGTAACTCCCCTTCACTCACTCTCAGTCATCTTCCATTCCTCTTTCTTGTAAATGGATCCTCAATCAGACTCCTTTCCCTCTCACTCATTCCCCTTTTATCTACTCCTCTTTCCTGATTTATTTTTGCTAACTCACATTCTTTTAGTATCTTACTTACCTTCAGTTCATTTCTTCTTCTTCTCTTCCTCTCTGTCACTGAATGTATCTGCCTTACTCTTAGTATTTTGCTCTCCTTCTATTTCTTTTTCCCTCTTTTTGTCCTTCTACATTACTTTATTTCCCTTTCTGTATCCTTCACTCTTGCTTTATTTCTTAGTACACTTTTATGATTTTTAACCTCTTGACCTGTCTCTTCTATTTTAAAATATATATTTTACTAATTATAACTTATTTTTCTTCTCTCTTTCACAGATACAAAGTGTAGTAAAAATATGTAATTAAGTTTACATTAATTATATGGTAAGTGTGACAAACAAAATGTAGTTTGTCATCACCCTTTGCTTTAACCTCACTACTTTTCTCTCACCCTACCTCACCCCTGTTTCCTTACTCTGCTTCCCTCACTTATTCTTATTCTCCATGTTTACTTCTCTTTTCCTTACTTTCCTACCACATTTAACTTCTTTCAGTCCCCCTGCTTTACTTCCCTTACCCTGTGTTCGCTTCGTTCACTCCCTCACTCATTCCCTTTCCCTTACTCACTTACTCCACTCCTCTCACTTCTTCTCTCAGTCCCTCTGTCCTCACAGTTCCTCACTCCCGTTCCCTCACTCCGTCTCTGTTACCCTCACTGTCTCTGTCCTTTCACTCTTTCACTACTCTTTTGTCATGCTCAATCCCTATAACTCACCCACACTCCCTCACTTACCTTTCTTTGCTGCTTCACTCAGTCCCTTTCTGTCACTCCTTCCTTTACTCTCTCTGTCTTTTCTCCCTGTCACTCCCCATGTCTTACCCTTATTCACTTTTATTCACCCTCTTTCACCCCTCTTTACTTACACTCACTGCTCTTTTCTTACCCTCCCTCACCGCTGTTCCTTTTCTCTGGTTCCGTCACTACCCCTCATTCCCCATCCTTTACTCTCCTTCCCTTCACTTTCATCACCCACTCACATTCTCCCAGTACCTCTGCTTTAGTCTTCTTCCTCTTTCTTCTCTTCTTTCGCTCCCTTATTCATTTTCCTTTTCTCTGTTACTTCCTCTTACACCTTTTCTCTGTCTTACTATCTATTACACAGTCCCTCTGTGTTCCTCCCTCTAGCTCTCTTTCTCTTAACACCACTCTCTCTGTCCCCTTTCCTTATGCTCACTCCTTCATTATTTTTTTTAATTAATTTTTTTAGTGCGCTAACGGGACGCGCCCCGGTACGCGCACTGGGGCGCGCCGGAATACTGCGCTTACTGGTGCGCTCACTGGTACGCGAACCGGGAGCGCTCCATGGCAAAACACATTTTAAAAAACAAAAAATATGAATATACATAAAAAAATAGTATTACATAAATATACAATATAGGATTCATTTAAAAAAATATTACATTTCATAGCTATAGACATTTGCTATTAAAAAACTTTTGAAATTCACTGAAAAAAACATAGGTTTGAGGCCCTATACATAGTTTGGAATTAGCATTTAAAAAACCAATGAAATTCACTGAAAAAACCATAGGTTTCACACCAGTTATAGTTAGGAATTAGCATTTAAAAAACCTTTGAAATTCACTGAAAAAACCATAGGTTTCACACCAGTTATAGTTAGGAATTAGCATTTAAAAAACCTATTAAATTCACTGAAAAAATCATAGGTTTCACAGCAGTTATAGTTAGCTGAAAAATTTACTGACATAAAACCATTGAAATTCCCACGTTATAGTTAGTTGGACTCACTATAACTTGCGCGCCTGCAATGCACTGCTGATGACGTCACATATTACATCACTCATGACATGGTCAGTGACATCACTCATGACATCACTGAAACAGAAATAGCTAAGATCCCCAGCACACCTACCACTGTAAGATATCGGGAGGAGATGCAAGCACGCTTGAAACATGAGGAAGATATTATCAAGCGGCGCAAAGCATATAAATTTCAACGAGATAGGCTCGATTACGAGCATGGACAAATCTTCACCTTCGCTCGCAAATATGACACTTTGAAAAAACATCAGCAAAAAAATGGCAATGAGAGTATCACAGCAAATGCATCCATTCAGCCCAATACCAGCAGCATTTTGGAGGTTTCATCTGCCTCAGGCAACAGCTCACAGGTGGAAAGCGAATCAGATAACAAAGCCACACGACACAATAGAGTGGGGTTTCGCAAATTTACTCCTGCTCAGGAAATGGCAGTGGTCCAACAAGACCGCAAGCAAACACTCTGCTCTGGCACACAAGGAATAGGTGCAAACAAATCAATGCCAAACGCGCAGAGAGGAGGAAATGCTCAAAACGGAGGGGGCACAGGAGGGAGACAGAGGAGACAAAGGTCCAAATGGCAACGCAACCAATCCACCAATTAAGCGATGTCAAAACAGTGGTCAACTTGAGCAACACAACGCTAACAGACAGTGAAATTACTATTTTATCTATGGGGCTCTCTTTCAGTCCAAAAAGTGATTTTGACTATGCCAGCACTCGCATTGATCTGTTTAAATATGTACGTAAACTCAAACTCAAGAAATATCACAGTACACACAGATCAAATGTCACCATCACCACGAATATACCAACCTCACCCCCCATCGATCCTCCACAACTGGGGGTTTCGCTGACTCAGGAGCTGTTCGAATTACAGCATGAAGAGGAAATTATCCTGCAGCTAATTTTGGGAGGAGAACCTGTGCTCACTACGCCATTGACTAGATTCAAACCTAAATCTAAGTTTTGTCCTATATTGTTGAAAGATAACTTAGACATTTTCCATGACAGGGTCTCATCCGAATTAAAAGAACTACAGATTAAGAATGCCAAAATGACAAAAAAGAAAAAATACAATCATCATGATATTCAATATCACAAACTCATTAAAAAACAAGAGAGGACATAAACAATTGATAATTAGACAGTCCGACAAGGGCGGGAATGTTGTGCTTTGGCCCAGAAAGATGTACTTAGAAGAGGCCTTGAAACAACTCAATGACAGGGAGTGTTATAGGAGAACAGACTCCCAACTTTGCAACTTTGTATGGCAACCCAATTTTTTTAGTGTCTCTGGATGTCACATCCCTCTACACAAGTATTCACCACAGGGATGGGATAAAGGCGGTAAAACATTATCTTACCAAAAGATCTATTGAATGCACAGAACATTCCAAAATGGTGGTAGAAATTATCCTAGCTTGTTTGGAAAACAATGTTTTTTTATTTTCTAACCAACTTTTCCTTCAAACTAGAGGCGTGGCAATGGGGGCCTGCTTCTCCATCAGTTACGCCTGTCTCCATATGGGCTTTTGGGAGGAGCAGGTCCTCATGGTTGACCATGCAGCCACCATGAACACCAAGGTCAAAGGTTGGTGGAGATATAAAGACGATCTTTTTATGATTTGGGATGGTTCTTATGTTGATGTTGCCGCATTCATTGACCTATTGAATTCTAATAATCTTAAATTGCATTTTACCAGTACTGTAAGTTCTATATCTATTGTGTTTCTAGATGTGGATATATATATAGATCAGGGTAAACTACACACTAAGCTCCACAGGAAACCAACAGCAGGCAATACGGTGTTGCATGCGTATAGTCACCACCCACCGCATCTGATAAAGAGCATCCCCTACGGGGAGATCTAGGTATTTTTGGCAATCTGTTGAATGCTTTCTTTCCTTGTCATTGTATGTGACCTATCCAAGAACAATATTTGATCCTTCAACTTTTTCAGCTTTTACAATTTTCAGTTCCAAATTTGATATAACTCTTAGTGGTCAGAATATGAATTTAACAATAGGCACTGTCAAATTGTCAAGCAATCCATCTTTTCCAGCCCTGTAATGCTGTTTTGTTTTTGTTTTCAGCTACTTTTATTGAAATTTTAAGCATAATAAAGATCTCACTGTACAGATCAGCATGTGATAGTAACAATCTGTCAGGGCAATCCTATACAGCGGTAAACTTACTGGGTTCAATACTCATACAAACTGAAGTGGATACAAATCAAAGGTGAAAATGTACCGGTGTGTGGGAGCTTGGAACAAAAGTAATAACATCCTAAAATATGCCATTTGAGTTCCCCTGAAGGTAACTAATATAATAGCCCCATCAAAATGCACCAAGACAGAGTAGGAAAGAGAGAAACGGTAAGCCGTAGCATTAGGAAACAATGCATAGGAAAGGGCTTGCAGGAGTGAAAATACTGTGTGGTTGCATAGTATTCATGGTGATTTAGCTTTTTGTAGGTACTTGTCAAAAGAATCCCAAAGTTGTCTTGCGCTGAATGTATTGTGTAGCTTTCTGTACACTATTTTATTTGCACTTCTAGGGGAGCAGAGCGTTTTCCACCATTTGTTGAAGGGAACTTCAGAAGTTGCCTTCCACTCTAATTGTATTGTTTTGAAACCCAACATCAAAATGAGGTCTAATATCAATAGATCAGGTTTAGGAAAGTTGATGGTGTGTGGGTGGGCTGCATTCCCAATGTCACTGTCAAGAATTGTGTTGTAAACGGTACTTTACACGGTGCTGTATTTTGGACATGAGAGGTTGAGTCATCTTTCAAGGGAAGAACAAGTGCTCCCAGGAACCTACATCCTCCTGGCAGTGCCAACAGCTGTACTTTGAGCTGAGCACCAATTTGTGTAGTTTGGATGGTGTCCAGTATGTCTTATGTATCGCCCAAAATCTAGATTGGGTTAGTGCTGTGGTAGTTTTTGCCAAAAAAGGAGAGTGCCATATTCTCCTCCATGTTGCATGCGTACAGTGGGAGGCATGTGCCGTTGGGATACGTGGTAGCCATTTCTATTTTTAATGGTTAATAGTTACTTCTATTTCTATTTTTAGCCTCTTAAGTAAGTGCTTTTTATCAGGTTTGAGTAATTTATAGTGACCTCATTTCCTAACGTTACCCAGTAGCCATGAAAGGTCAGGGGAGTGAGGTCTTTATAGTTTCCTGATGGTGCTTTTAAGTCTTAAGAAGCTATAAAATGATATGAGGGGAAGATAAGAATTGGGCACCTAGGGCAGCAAAGGGGAGGGATTGAGGACTGTACCTAGATCCACAATGGTATTTATGCCCTCTTTGCACACAACTCCCAGAACACCTTCCCCCTTCTAGCTTGATCCTGTGATTGTGCGATAAGGAGGCCAGAGTTGAATCAAATAAGCCTTTATTCAATAGTTTATCTATTCGTAGTAGTGTGGAAATTGTTTCCAGTATGGATTGAGAATGATCCAAAAATAGTTCCAATGAGTACTCTTGACTTGGGGTCAATGTGGTCTTTGTTCAGGCTTCTGAGTAGAGTGTAATTGCTAGCTTAGAGTGCGAGTTGTGAGATTAACTACATGATGGTGTCTTTGAGATTTGTTCATGGTACTGATGGTCCGTAGACAAGAGAGCCATTTAGGGTGAAGTTGGCTGTGACATAAAGCTACACTGCAATCAAATTAAGCATTTTTCAGAGGTTGGCTGAGGCCCATTTCCAGATCTCAAAAACAATTAAAGATGTGTAGAGTTGGATATGAGTATTTATTAGTCACTCCTTTGCACATGTTTAAATATGCACACTGGGGAACTTTGCACCCTAGGTAATAGTGCACGTAAGAGTAGAACTGTTACTATGCAGTGTAATGGATGTGAGCTAATAAAGCAGTGTTCGTTTAAAGACCATACTTGACAATAATCCAATCTCAGATCACATTTTCCATGAGCTAAGTAACCGCCCATGCATTTCTGCACTGGCATCCATAGAAAATGAGCATTTATTAAACCTATACAAAGGTTTCAATCTTTTCCATTAAATAAGATTTTTTTAAACTTTGAGAGAGGTAAAACAAATATAATTATTTAAATTATCTTTACCAAATTACTTACTAAACTATTTGTATTTCCTCCCAGCAAGCATCCGAGTCATCCCTAATCTTTTGACGTTTCGGAAGGCCTTAAAAACATGGCCGTTCCCCACCATCTGATGCTGGACGCTTGTGAGTTTCCCTGTTTCTCATCTGGTTTCTGGTTGCCCTGGGATGCCTCGTCGCTGAGTCAGCCATGCACATTATAAATCCTGTAATAAACAAATAAATATACTTATATTAATAAAAAACTAAAAACATTGAAAAATAATTTATGTGGATTATGGTGTAATTTTTTCAGTATAACCCACCAAGTAACTGAGCTAAACCCATCATGCAGTATGGAATGCACACATCATAGAATAAACTTTAACATTTTTAGCAATTCTTTTCAGTGGGACACAATGCTATATGAATAGTGGGACATTTCCTGTGATTCTAATGTTCTATACAGAGGATTTGGTTTCAAGAAGGAGGCATAGGTTGTGTTAAATTTCAAAAATTATGTAGCTAATGGAAGTCCTGGAAAAATCATCATTAAATATGATTCCAAGTTTGTTTGTACGTGAAATAGAGATGGGGTAATTATCCATCGAACATGGACAAACACATAATATTCAAATGATGGCATCGCTCCCAGCAATCATGTTTTCCCTGTGGTTTTGCCCAATCAATCACATATACATAATAAATATAGGGAGAAGTAAGAAGCACAGACATACAAATTGTTGTCCATTTATTGCAGGATCAATGTGCCATCTGGATAAGAGTAGAATTAAAAGCCAAAAGTGGGTATATACTGTGACCTCTGATATGCATTAGGTTATATAGGGCTTGGGTGATGCAGGACCTTGTTGGGACACCATTTGAAAAAAGTTGTAATCTGAAAGTGGAAGTGATTTGGTGACCGGGGGAGGAGGAAGTAGGAGGCAGATTGGGGGTCAGTCAATAGGGAAATCAGCTTCATAGCACTGCCCAGGACTGCAGCTTAATAGAGGCAATTAATCCACCACCAAAATAATGAATGTGTGCGCAATGCCCCCTCAAATAGAAAGTGTGTGCACTCCCCCATCTTAAAAAATGAAGTTCATTCATGTGAACTAACTTGTCCTCCTCCCCAAATAATGTGCCTATACCTTAACCACCTCCTCTTAATGAATGCTGTCGCCTCATGTATGGTGCTACCATTCACCATCTTAGAGCCAGTAACTAGGCAATGCCAAGTAAGCAAATAAGTAGCCATGTTGAGATTTGTCCATGAATTTTGAAATGTTTTAAATCTTCTTTAATACACATTGCAAAGGCACTGACGAATATATGATGTTACAATGCAAACAATTACAACGCATGCTTTTACATCGCAGATTTTACAATGCATATTTTTTAAAACTACCATTATAACGCATTCCCTTACAATGCTCAACATTACAACGCATAATACTTTTAGCAAACAGTAGGGTAAGTGTGGGATATCGTAGGGGTAATAAATACTATTCCCCCTCCAGTGAGTGCAACAGTAGGGAAAGTGTTGGATAGCGTAGGGGTAAAAATGACTATTCCCACTCCAGTGAGTGCAACAGTAGGGAAAGTGTTGGATAGCGTAGGGTTGAAAATTTCTATTGCGAACTACCCGAAAACTCATACCCACCTTAAACTTAAAATTCTCCATTACTAGCCCTATAATGCGGTTTGATGGCATGCGTTATAATGGCATGCATTGTAATGACATGCGTTGTAATGGCATGCAATGTAAAGGCACTTGCTTTGTAAACGTTGCATTGTAAAGGCATTGCGATGTAATGCCTGTGTTGTAATGGATGTTTCCCGCACTGACATGTAATTGTATTTTAAAGTTTTTTACAACCACTGTACTATCCTGCATACCTAACAAACCAGTGATCTCTTGTAGATATAGCGACCGAATCACATAGAGTTTACTGTGATTTATTCTTGTTGTACTCCTGGCTTACTTATGAACTTACAGCAGTTTGCGTAGAGTGAGCCTTTATTCCTGAAACAGAGGTGCAATACAGGAGAACTACAAGAGTAAGTCACATCTGCTAATAGCAGAGTCTAAGTGCATTGGACCCAATATCCCCAAGCCATTTTGGTACGGTTTATCAGCCTTGTTTATCAATGGTTCTTCAAATGAATTCTCAAAACTCCACCGGGCTAACATAAAAGAAGGCTTCCAGGTTACCTTGCATTATCACAGAATATGTAATTCTAATTGACACATTTCTGCTAACTAGTCAGCACATTCCCTTTTTCACTGGGATTCACATATATTATTTTTTTAATGGAAGGTGAAGAGTAAGTGGGTCCTATTTACTTGTGATGACATTTTCCAATGTTGGACCTAAACTGGAATCTGTTTAGATTTTGTAATTAGAATCAACCTGACTTCTTTCTTTTTGTAGGAATAAAGAACGAAAATCGTTTACACAGCCAAGACGGGGTCAACTTGTACGCAGAAATGTAGTTACATATTCATCAAAACCAGACCATCGAACATCCCAATCCAATCAGAGGTTTGTGGCCTGGGAGAGGTTCACTGTCCTCTTCGACCCCATCATTTGTCACAAAGAGCATGCTCACTTCAGACCTCTCAAAGTGAGGCTGGAGGTGGTTCACATGGAGGACCATCAAGGGTTCCTGGGAGTCTGCAAATTCACCAGGTAGATTGCATAACTTTTGCATTCCACCACCTCAAAAGGCCCAGTCCACTTGTCCTGCAAAGCACAAGTTTCAACAGGGGCCATGACTCACACTTTCTGGCCAGGATGAAACTCTACCAGAGAGGCATTCTGGTCATACTAGCATTTTATCTCTCCTGGCTTTCTTCCAGGTTCAACTGTGCGAGTTTCCTGAAGCTTGATGCTTGGTTACTGAAGGCCAGCATGTAGCTACATACATCCTGGGAATTTTTATGGGAGCTGTCTCCCGGACTCCCTTGACCAAACTGAGAGGTCCTCTCACAGGGTGCACATAGAGTATCTTAAAGGGACTGAACCCTAATGACTTCTGTGGTACCTCCTTATATGCAAAAAGAAGGCATGGTAAGAGGACCGTCGTGAGCCAGACCCAGTAAGAAGGTCCTGAAGTGCTGGGGTACCGCCATCACATGGGCTGACCCAGGCTCAGTGACCTTTAGCTTGCTGTATAGGGGACCATGCTCCCAGTAGATCCAGTGTGACCCAGACTGATCACCAGTGCCTGGTTTGCAATGTGCCGCTGCAAACCCTATAGAGAAGGGCTTTCCTTCTGCTCCCTGCAGAATTCTTCCCTGGTAGGACCACCCTCTTGCTGCCAATGGGTAAGCTCAGATAAGTCCCCCAGTTCAGCTACCTGCTCCCCTGTAGGTACTGTGGCGTACCACTCATGGGCAGCCTCCTCCTCGACCATGCGAAACTCAGGGGCTGGTTTCCCATGGCCCCTGCCCTTTATCTTGGCATGAACCTGGGCATTTGTTTCATACTGATCCCTGTACTTGTCAGAAGTGAGACCATACCAGGTGAGAAGAGCCTCCGTCATGTCAGCATAGCCACTTTAGTTGCTTACCCAAAGCCACTAAAGTGTCCCTCCCTGCTTCTGTGAAACAAGGTTATAATTCTTCTCCCCAATTTTTTTCAGGGACCACATTTATGTGTATTGATGCCTCATAACCCTGAAACCACCTTTGTCTATCATCCCCATTCTTGAATTCCTTGCCTACATTCTTGGGGAAGTGTACATTTCTATCTGCCTGCACTGAGAAATTGCTGCTACCATCTGCGCTGGACATACTTCTTAGCTCCAGCTTCTTCATACCATGCTTATGATCTAAGGTCATCTTTCTTTCTTGTATGGCTACTCTTTTGTCTTCCCTTTCATTCTTCAGCCAGAGTTTTTCTAGTTCAAAGCTCCTTGCCTCCGTCTGTCCTCCAGCTCCTCTGGGGACATGCCACTGCTGCCTGGCCTGGAGGGATCCCCCCTCCTAAAAGCACATCCATCCTAGGAATAGGCTCCTCCACTCTGAGATCTCCAGACTGCCCACTGGCATGCTTGCTGCTAGCCAGTCCATCACTGCTTTATGCAGCTCCTCTTTCCTGGCGAGGCCCCTAATTTAGACTTTGAGTTTCTTGTAGATAGCCTTCGACTCCTTCACTTTATAGGTTTCTAACCTCTGATCCTCAAAGGCCACTTCCAAGGTTGAAACCAATGATGCTCTTGATTCAGGCATGATGCAATGGAAAGATCAAGTTAAAAAAACAATAGAATCACAAAAATAGACCCAAATGAAACATTATGTTTTATGTAGTGGTCTACGATATGGTAGTAGTGTGCACCAAAAACCGTAGGTCAAGTGCAAACACAAGTCCTATCCTCACCGCTGACAACCAATGTTAGGAATGGGGGTCTTAGTTGGCAATGGTTTGCACCTTTGTCCGAATAGTGACCCTTCCTTCTAGTCAGCATAAGGAGGATACACTACTGAATAACCCCTGCTCACCCCCTTGTTAGCTTGGCACAAGCAGTCAGGCTTATCTCAGAAGCAGTGTGTAAAGCATTTGCATATAACCAACAGTAATACAGTGAAAACACAACAAAAGACCGAAAAACAGTTTTAGAAAATTAACCAATATTTATCTGTGCAAACAAGACCAAAACGATAAAAGACCAACATACTGTAATCAAAAATATGCCCTTTGCAAGAATGATTTTAAAAATGCAGTTCCTCATATCTGGTAGTTCCATCCGGGGCTACTCAGTGCTGAATAAAACTGAATCCAACAGTTCAGGCCGACAGCGTCAGTGCGAGCCGGCGTTAGTATCAGCAGAGTCATAAACTGTACCTTTGATTCTGGACAGCAATCATGGTTGTGATGCAAAGCGTAGCAATGCGATGTGTGGTGCCCTAGAGGTGTTGTATAGGCAGCAGCTCTGTGATGATCGTCCAGCAGTGTGGGTGTGACCAGGGCTGCAGTGTGGAGTGAGGCAGTTCTCGACGTGGTGCTGACAAGTCCCGGTGCAATCAACAGTGCTGGTTGATGGGAGCTCTTGATGGTCAGCCCAGACTGCGGTGGGGAACAGGGCAGTGCATCATGTGACTTTCAAGCGGTGCCCCCAAACTACGGTGCAATCACAGGTGTCGAGGTCAGTGTGCAGTGACAGCATCAGTGGAACCAGGGCAGCAGAGTGAAGCAAGGTGGTGCTCTCAGGTCGTGGTGCAAGCCACTGTCAGGATGCAGAGGCGGTCCTCATCACCGGTGAGACCAGGGTTGTGGTGCAAAGTGTGATGGTGCCCTCTGAGGTGCCATCAGGTCATGGAGGCAGTAGCGGTGTTGGTGACGGTGTCAGATGCTTTACCCCTCTGTGGCGACTGAAACCCATGGAGAGCCATTTAGGGTGAAGTTGGCTGTGACATAAAGCTACACTGCAACCAAATCAATCATTTTTCAGAGGTTGGCTGAGGCCCATTTCCAGTTCTCAAAAACAATTAAAGATGTGTACAGTTGGATATGAGTATTTATTAGTCACTCCTTAGCACATGTTTAAATATGCACACTGGGGAACTTTGCACCCTAGGTAAGAGTGCACGTAAGAGTAGAACTGTTACTATGCAATGTAATGGATGTGAGCTAATGAAGCAGTGTTCGTTTAAAGACCATACTTGACAATAATCCAATCTCAGATCACATTTTCCATGAGCTAAGTAACCGCCCATTCATTTCTGCACTTGCATCCATAGAAACTGAGCATTTATTAAAGCTATACAAAAAGTTTCAATCTTTTCCATTAAATAATATTTTTTTCAACTGTGAGAGAGGTAAAAAAAATATAATTATTTAAATTATCTTAACCAAATTACTTACTAAACTATTTGTATTTCCTCCCAGCAAGCATCTGAGTCATCCCTAATCTTGTGACGTTTTGGAAGGCCTTAAAAACATGGCTGTTCCCCACCATCTGATACTGGACGCTTGTGAGTTTCCCTGTTTCTCTTTTGGTTTCTGGTTGCGCTGGGACGCCTCGTCGCTGAGTCAGCCATGCACATTATAAATCCTGTAATAAATAAATAAATATGTATATATTAATAAAAACTAAAAACATTGAAAAAGAATTGATGTGGATTATGGTGTAACTTTTACAGTATCGGCCACCAAGTACTGAGTTGGACCCATCATGCAGTATGGAATGTACACATCTAGAATTAACTTTAACATTTTTAACAATTCTCTTCAGTGGGACACAATGCTATATGAATAGTGGGACATTTCCTGTTATTCTAGTGTTCTATACTCAGGATTTGGTTTCAAGAAGGAGGTATAGGTTGTGTTAAATTTCAAAAATTATGTAGCTAATGGAAGTCATGGAAAAATCATCATTAAATATGAATCCAATTTGTTTGTACGTGAAATAGAGATGGGCTAATTATCAATCGAACATGGACAAACACATAATATTCAAATGATGGCATCGCTCCCAGCAATCATGTTTTCCCTGTGGTTTTGCCCAATAAATCACAAATACATAATAAATATAGGGAGAAGTAAGAAGCACAGACATACAAATTGTTGTTCATTTTTTGCAGGATCAACGTGCCATCTGGATAAGAGTAGAATTCAAAGCCAAAAGTGTGTATGTACTGTGACCTCTGATATGCATTAAGGTTGTATAGGGCTTGGGTGATGCAGGACCTTGTTGGGACACCATTTGAAAAAAGTTGCAATCTGAAAGTGAAAGTGATTTGGTGACCGGGGGAGGGGAAAGTAGGAGGCAGGAGACAGATTGGGGTCAGTCAATAGGGAAATCAGCTTCATAGCACTGTCCAGGACTGTAGCTTAATAGAGGCAGTTAATCAACCAACCGCGCAAAAAATAAATGAATGTGTACGCATTGCCCCCTCAAATAGAAAGTGTGTGCACTCTCCCATCTTAAAAAAATGAAGTTCATTCATGTGCACTAACTCTTCCTCCTCCCCAAATAATGTGCCTATACCTTGACCACCCCCTCTTAATGAATGCTGTTGCCTTCTGTATGGTGCTACCATTCACCATCTTAGAGCCAGTAACTAAGCAATGCCAAGTAAGCAAACAAGTACCCATGTTGAGATTTGTCCACACATTTTGAAATGTTTTAAATATTCTTTTATACACATTGCAAAGGCACTGACGAATATATGATGTTACAATGCAAACAATTACAACGCATGCTTTTACATCGCAGACTTTACAATGCATATCATTACAACACATTTTGTGAAACAACCATTACACCGCATTCCATTACAATGCCCACCATTACAACGCATAATACTTTTAGTACAACAGTAAGGTAAGTGTGGGATAGCGTAGGGGTAACAAATACTATTCCCCCTCCAGTGAGTGCAACAGTAGGGAAAGTGTTGGATAGCGTAGGGGTAACAATGACTATTCCCTCTCCAGTGAGTGCAACAGAAGGGAAAGTGTTGGATAGCGTAGGGTTGAAAATTACTATTGCCAACTACCCGAAAACCCATACACACCTTAAACTTAAAATTCTCCATTACTAGCCTTATAATGCGTTTTGATGGCATGCGTTATAATGGCATGCATTGTAATGACATGCGTTGTAATGGCATGCAATGTAAAGGCACTTGCATTGTAAACGTTGCATTGTAAAGGCATTGCGATGTAATGCCTGTGTTGTAATGGACGTTTCCCACACTGACATGTAATTGTATTTTAAAGTTTTTTACAACCAGTGTACAATCCCGCATACCTAACAAACCAGTGATCTCTTGTGGATATAGCGACCGATTCACATAGAGTTTACTGTGATTTACTCTTGTGGAACTCCTGGCTTACTCATGAACTTACAACAGTTAGCGTAGAGTGAGCCTTTATTCCTGAAACAGAGGTGCAATCCAGGAGAACTACAAGAGTAAGTCACATCTACTAGTAGCAGAGTCTAAGTGCATTGGACCCAATATCCCCAAGCCATTTGGGTACTGTTTATCATCCTTGTTCATCAATGGTTCTTCAAATGAATTCTCAAAACTCTACCGGGCTAACATAAAGGAAGGCTTCCAGGTAACCTTGCATTATCACAGAATATGTAATTCTAATTGAAACATTTCTGCTAACTAGTCAGCACATTCCCTTTTTCACTGGGATTCACATATATTATTTTTTAATGGAAGGTGAAGAGTAAGTGGGTCCTATTTACTTGTGATGACATTTTCCAATGTTGGACCTAAACTGGAATCTGTTTAGATTTTGTAATTAGAACCATCCTGACTTCTTTCTTTTTGTAGGAATAAACACATAAAGAATGAAAATCGTTTACACAGCCAAGACGGGGTCAACTTGTACCCAGAAATGTAGTTACATATTCATCAAAACCAGACCATCGAACATCCCCATCCAATCAGAGGTTTGTGGCCAGGGAGAGGTTCACTGTCCTCTTCGACCCCATCATTTGTCACAAAGAGCATGCTCACTTCAGACCTATCAAAGTTAGGCTTGAGGTGGTTCACATGGAGGACCATCAAGGGTTCCTGGGAGTCTGCAGATTCACCAGGTAGGTTGCATAACTTTTCATTCCACCACCTCAAAAGGCCCAGTCCACTTGTCCTGCAAAGCACAAGATTCAACAGGGGCCATGACTCACACTTTCTGGCCAGGATAAAACTCTACCAGAGAGGCATTCTGGTCATACCAGCATTTCATCTTCTCCTGGCTTTCTTCCAGGTTCAACTGAGCGAGTTTCCTGACTCTTGATGCTTGGTTACTGAAGGCCAGCATGTAGCTACATACATCCTAGGGAATTTTTCTGGGAGCTGTCTCCCGGACTTCCTTGACCAAACTGAGAGGTCCTCTCACAGGGTGCCCATACAGTATCTTAAAGGGACTGAACCCTAATGACTTCTGTGGTACCTCCTTATATGCAAAAAGAAGGCATGGTAAGAGGACGTCCCACTTATGCCTCATGGGTTCAGCTAGACCCTTGGTCATGCCCTTTTAGGTTTGGTTGTATCTCTCCACTAAACCATTACCTTGTGGGTGGTAAGGAGTGGTGAACCTTTGGGGCACACTGTACTCCACTCACAGGGATGTCATATACTTGGATATGAAATTGGTTCACGGTCAGATACCATCTCTCTGGGTAAGCCCACATAGGAAAGGATCCACATCAATGCCTGGCCCTCCACTGGTGCCATCGTTGTCCTGAGAGGGATAGGCTCTGGGTACTGAGTGGCATGGTCCACCAAGACCAGGATGTACTTGTTGCCCATGGCTGTCTTGGGACCCAGTGGCCCCACCATGTCCATCCCAACCCTTTCAAAAGGCATTCCTACAGCTGGAAAAGGTTGGAGAGGAGTCTTACACTTCCTCCTACTCTTCCCACTTACCTGGCCAGGCTGGCAAGACCTACAATACACATCTGACTGTCTTTGTTTTTGGGGCCAAAAGAAGTGGGTGACAATCCTGTCAAGGGTCTTGTCCTGCCCCAAATGTCTTGCCAAAGGACCGTCGTGAGCCAGACCCAGTAAGAAGGTCCTGAAGTTCTGGGGTACCACCATCACACGGGCTGACCCAGGCTCAGTGATCTTAGGCTTGCTGTATAGGGGACCATGCTCCCAGTAGATCCATTGTGACCCAGACTGATCACCAGTTCCTGGTTTGCAATGTGCCGCTGCAAACCCTATAGAGAAGGGCTTTCCTTCTGCTCCCTGCAGAATTCTTCCCTAGTAGGACCACCCTCTTGCTGCCAATGGGTAAGCTCAGATAAGTCCCCCAGTTCAGCTACCTGCTCCCCTGTAGGTACTGTGGCGTACCACTCATGGTCAACCTCCTCCTCGACCATGCAAACCTCAGTGGCTGGTTTCCCATGGCCCCTGCCCTTTCTCTTGGCATGAACCTGGGCATTTGTTTCATACTGAACCCTGTACTTGTCAGGAGTGAGACCATACCAGGTGAGAAGAGCCTCGGTCATGTCAGCATAGCCACTTTAGTTGCTTATCCAAAGCCACTAAAGTGTCCTTCCCTGCTTCTGGGAAACAAGGCTATAATTCTCCTCCCCAATTTTTTTCAGGGACCACATTCATGTGTTTTGATGCCTCATAACCCTGAAACCACCTTTGTCTATCATCCCCATTCTTGAATTCCTTGCCTACATTCTTGGGGAAGTGTACATTTCTATCTGCCTGCACTGAGCAATTGCTGCTACCATCTGCGCTGGACCTACTTCTTAGCTCCAGCTTCTTAATACCATGCTCATGATCCAAGGTCATCTTTCTTTCTTCCATGACTATTCTTTTGTCTTCCCTTTCATTCTTCAGCCAGAGTTTTTCTAGTTCAAACTTCCTTACCTCCGTCCGTCCTCCAGCTCCTCTGGGGACATGCCACTGCTGCCTGGCCTGGAGGGTTCCCCCACTCTCAAAAGCACATCCATCCTAGGAATAGGCTCCTCCACACTGAAATCTCCAGACTGCCCACTAGCATGCTTGCTGCTAGCCAGTCCATCACTGCTTTATGTAGCTCCTCTTTCCTGGTGAGGCCCCTAATTTGGACTTTGAGTTTCTTGCAGATAGCCTTCGACTCCTTCACTTTGTAGGTTTCTAACCTCTCCTCCTCAAAGGCCACTTCCAAGGTTGAAACCAATGATGCTCTTGATTCAGGCATGATGCAATGGAAAGATTAAGTTAAAAAAACAATGGAACCACAAAAATAGACCCAAAATAAACATTATGTTTTATGTTGTGGTCTATGATATGGTAGTAGTGTGCACCAATCCCCGTAGGTCAAGTGCAAACACAAGTCCTATCCTCACCACTGACAACCAATGTTAGGAATGGGGGTCTCAGTTGGCAATGGTTTGCACCTTTGTCCGAATAGTGACCCTTCCTTCTAGTCAGCATAAGGAGGATACACTACTGAATAACCCCTGCTCACCCCCTTGGTAGCTTTGCACAAGTAGTCAGGCTTATCGCAGAAGCAGTGTGTAAAGCATTTGCAAATAACCAACAGTAATTCAGTGAAAACACAACAAAAGACCCCAAAACTGTTTTAGAAAATTAACCAATATTTTTCTGTGCAAACAAGAGCAAAACGATAAAAGACCAACATACTGTAATCAAAAATATGCACTTTGCAAGAATGACTTTAAAAATGCAGTTGCTCAAATCTGGTAGTTCTATCCGGGGCTAATCAGTGCTGAATAAAACAGTTCAGGCCGACAGCATCGGTACGAACCGGCGTAAGTATCAGCAGAGTCATAAACTGTACCTAGATTCTGGACAACAATCATGGTTGCGATGCAAAGCATAGCAATGCGATGTGTGGTGCCCCAGAGGTGTGGTATAGGCAGCGGCTCTGTGACGATCGTCCAGCAGTGTCGGTGTGACCAGGGCTGCAGTGTGGAGTGAGGCAGTTCTCGACGTGGTGCTGACAAGTCATGGTGCAATCAACAGTGCTGGTTGATGGGAGCTCTTGATGGTCAGCCCAGACTGCGGTGGGGAACATTGCAGCGCATCATGTGACGTACAAGCGGTGCCCCCAAACTACGGTGCAGTGACAGGTGTCGAGGTCAGTGTGCAGTGACAGCATCAGTGGGACCAGGGCAGCAGAGTGAAGCAAGGTGGTGCTCTCAGGTCGTGGTACAAGCCACTGTCAGGAGGTAGAGGCGGTCCTCATCATCGGTGAGACCAGGGTTGTAGTGCAAAGTGTGATGGTGCCCTCTGAGGTGCCATCAGGTCATGGAGGCAGTAGCGGTGTTGGTGACGGTGTCAGCTGCTTTACCCTTCTGTGGCAACTGAAACCCATGGATCCGGAGGCGGTACCCAGAGGTAAGTGAAGTCTGCGCTGTCCCTAAGACTTTGTGAACAGGAGGCAAGCTCTATTTCAAGCCCTTGGAGATACTCAGTGACAAGTGAAGAAAGTTCAATCCAGTCCTTTCACTGCCAAGGCAGAAGGAGCAACTGCAGGCCAAGCCTGCAACCTGACAACACAGCAAAGGGGCATTATTTCTCCTGCCAGTTTTTTCAGCTCTTCTTCTTGGCAGGTTCCTTGATCCAAGCGAGTTCTAAAGTTGTGGTGCTGGGCCCTACTAGTTATACTCAATTTCTATTTCTTCTCTTGGGTCCTCTCTTGCCTAGATTCCCAGCAGGAGGTGGAGACAGCATTTTCCAAGGCAGACCAGGCCCATTCAAGAGCAAGGAAATCTCCTCCCATTACTCTCAATGCAGCCCAGGTCTATTCAGCCCAGCCCTTAGTCATCCAGGAAAGGCAGGGTACACCTCGACCAGCTCAAGGACTGTCTGAAGAGAATGCACATCCCCAGACCCTGCCACTCCAAAGCCAGTCAATTCACAACCCAGCAGAGGCACGCAGGATGGCTAAATAAGAAAATACCTACTTTCTAAAAGTGGTATTTTCAAGCACAGTACATAAAAATAATCTTTACTAAAAGATGCATTTCTACAGTCTGAGTTCAGACATACTAATCTCCATTTCTCTATCTTGTCCCAAAGGGAAGATATACTCGTAAAATGTTACAAAGTATTCCCTATTCTATCCTATGGGAGAGAACAAACAGTGATCAAACAAAATATAATGGATTTCACTCTCAGGACATGTCACACACACCTGTACATGTCCTACCTTTCTAACACACTGCACCCTGCCCATAGGGGTACCTTGGGCCTAGGTTTGGGGTAACTCACATGTACTAAAAGGGAAGGTTAGGGCTTGGCAAGTGGGTGCACTTGCCAAGTTGACATGGCAGTAAAAACTGCTTGCAGGCACTGCAATGGCAGGTCTGAATCCTTTTGAAATGCTGCTCATGTGGATGGCACAATTAATGCTGCAGGCCCACTAGCAGCATTGGATTTACAGGCCCTGGCACTCTCAGTGCACTTTACTAGGGACTTACCAGTACATCAAATATGCCAATCATGGAAACGCCAATCCATACCCCAAATTACATTAGAAGCACTTGCACTCTTAACACTCAACAGGAGTGAGAAAGTACACAGAGACACTAAACCAGCAAAAACAGGGTCAACCCCTGGAGGTCTGAACGCAAAAAGACAGGGGAAATATGCAGCTTCTATATCTTCCATTTAAATTCTGGGGATTTTCACTTCTTTTTTTATTAGCAGCACAGGTAAAAAGCCAACTGATGTCCTTTTTTCATCCATTGCCATTATTTGGCAGCATTCTGACTTCTTGTTATTTGTAACAGTCAGTTTACATGTAGGGCACAGGCAGAGGAATGTACTTATACTTAGAAATTCGCTATGCGCATTACTCACCTATTTCAATACACAAAACACAATTCTAACCTTAGCACATGCAGGATAGAAAACTCTTACTACAAGAACCCTCACCAAAATCTCACTATGTTCATAGGTTAGAATATTGCCCTAGCTTATCAAAATATTTTCATCTGGGTACATGTGAAGTCAACTCCCCCATTACTCTAATATAGTCTCCTCAATCTTACTCACAAAGAATGTTACTGTCACCCTATAACCCACTAGCTTCAGGAACACGCTCTTCTCACCCTACAGGTCTCTACAGCTCACTATCATATTGTCTGCCCTGGTGCTTTGGTTCATTACACCAAATACTGTGAATTGGGAAACTCTTCGCACTTTGGCAGAAAAAGGTTAGGTGTTTCATACATTTGTATGGAGCCTGCTTTTCATCAAGCCAAGGCCCCAAATTTCATGCACACAGCAGGGGTATATTTTTAAAGTATGTTTTACCTATTCTCCACTCACACAGTTTCAGACAGGTCCCACATGAAAAGGACATGTTCTGCATCAACTGATATCCTATGGGAAATAGTAAATGAAAGAACCATTAAAACATTGAAACTTGGCCTTGCACTTGATGCAGGATGATTTACACATCATACTTCCTCTGCTTCCTCACACACACTTACTCAACAATAGAGGAAGAATTCAGTGGGGTCCGGAGTGCAGGCAATCATCATACAATGCACCCAATGTTCAGTTAAATACATTATTGTGTTGAAGAGGTCTATTTAGTAGGCATATATAGGTTTGTTACAGTAAACATTGATTAAAGTTGCTAGAATGGTCTACTAGGCATATAACCCAATAAGGAATAATGTTGACACGGTATGATGACAGCAGAACCCTTCACCTTAGGAGTCTCTCTTAACTGTCTTTTGTGGAATCTCTAGCACACAACCCCACATATCATTCAAAAAGACAATGGGCCCGATTCACAGAACTAACTTAAGACAAAATCCTAAACTTACTACTTTTGGTATTCACAGAAGTTAGGATTTTGTCTTAAATTTGTCTTAAGACCGACTTAAGACAAAATCCGAACTTAAGTCTGTCTTAAGTCTGTCTTAAGTTTGTCGTAAGACAAACTTAAGACAAAATCCTAACTTCTGTGAATACCAGTAGTAAGTTTAGGATTTTGTCTTAAGTTAGTTCTGTAAATCGGGCCCAGTGCTATCACCCAGTGGACAAAAAAGAAGAGGACTAAGGAACACAAGCTACAAGATACCCTTTTCCTATTGGCACATGTGCTCTATTTTTTAAATGAACACAATGTTTTATTGTAAGCATACAACAAAGGCCAGCAAGTCCACAAACATCTGCTTGGATTGGGATGTTCGATGGTCTGGTTTTGAAGAATATGTAACTACATCCCCTGTCTTTTTGCTCTCTGACCTCCCGGTTTTGACTCTTTTTTGCTGGTTTAGTGTCTCTGTGCACTTCCTCACTGCTGTTCAGTGTTAAAGTGCATGTGTTCCTATTGAAATTCGGAGTATGGATTGGTGTTTCCATGATTGGCATATTTCATTTACTGCTAGTGCTAAGTCCCTAGTAAAGTGAACTGAGAGTGCCAGGGCCTGTAAATCAAGCATGGTAGGTCAGTGCAAGGTGTGATATTCTCCCCCACACTGACCCCAGAGCAGCAGATTGACTGTCACCAATTGTTGGGGCAATTTGCCACACTGTTCTCCCTGACCCCAGGTGTTACTCCCTTGTGTACCCATGATGTGGTCACTGGTGACAGCCCTCCTTCTGAAACACAAGATTTACAGGTTAACAGGCCGGATCAGAGCCACCATCATAGACGAGGTCTCTAAAATGCTGGTGTTTGGGATGATCAAGCACTCCAACTGTGGGCTCAACGCTGTCACTGGGACTGACGCGCACCCCATCCCCAGAGGGGATGAGCTCATTTATCAGTTGGGAGCTGCCGAGTTCCTCAGCACGTTTGATTTGACATCTGGATACGGGCAGATTGCCTTTACCGAGGGGTCCAGGGAGAGGTCAGCATTTTCAACCCCAGAGGGGCACTACCAGTTCTAGGTGATGCCCTTTGAATTGAAGAATTCCCCTGCCACCTTTCAGAGACTGGCCAACCAGGTGTTGACTGAGCTGGAGGATTTCAGTGCTGCCTACCAGGATGACATTGCAGTGTTCAGATCCAGCTGGGAAGAACACTTACAGCACCCCTGGGAAGTGCTGACGGCTCTTCAGAGGACAGTCTTCATGGTCAAGGCCTGTAAAAGCCAGATCGGCCAGGGCTTTGTGGAATACTTTGGGCACCAGGTAAGAAGTGGCCAGGTGACACCCCTACAGCCTAAGATTGACACCTTTCTGGCTTGGGAGCCCCCCATGGCCCAGATAAAGCTGAGAATGTTTTTAGGTCTCACCGGCAACTACAGGAGACTTGTCAAGGGCTAAAGCACCATGGTTGTCCCCTTGACAGAGCTGACTTCCAAGAATTACCCCAGGAAGGTGATCTGGTCTGATGCCTGCCAGAAAGATTTTGATGCCCTGAAGGCAGCCATGTGCATGGTGCCAATGCTCAAGGCACCCAATTTCTCCAAGGAATTTGTAGTGCAGACTGACGCTTCAGAGCAAGGTGTGGGAGCGGTTCTCACAACTGAATGAAGAGGACATAGACCAGTCTGTATTCTTCCTTAGCAGGAGACTACTCCCCAGGGAACAGATGTGGAGTGCTATAGAGTGAGAAGCTTTTGCTGTGATCTGGACATGGAAGAAGCTACCTGCTCAGGACTCTCTTCCGTCTTCAGACAGACCACAGACCCTTCAGATGGTTGATGCAAATGAGAGATGAGTACCCAAAGCTGTTGAGGTGGTCCATCTCCTTACAGGGAATGGACTTTATGCTGGAACACCACCCTGGCACAGAACACACCAGCCCTAATGGTCTGTCCAGGTTCTTCCGCCTTACTGAAGAGAACTCCAAGAAGGTTGGGTAGTTCTCCCAACTTTCAGCTGGAGGTGACATGTGTTACACCTGGCATCTTTCGTCATGTGTCCCCTGTCTTTTTGCTCTCTGACCTCCCGGTTTTGACTCTTTTTTTGCTGGTTTAGTGTCTCTGTGCACTTCCTCACTGCTGTTCAGTGTTAAAGTGCATGTGTTCCTATTGAAATTCGGATTATGGATTGGTGTTTCCATGATTGGCATATTTCATTTACTGCTAGTGCTAAGTCCCTAGTAAAGTGAACTGAGAGTGCCAGGGCCTGTAATTCAAATGCTGCCAGTGGCAGGGCATGCTCAGACGTGAGTCCCTTGCTCACTTTGCCACTGGATTCAAGCAAGCCAGGCTGAAGACGTCTGGAATGCAAGAAACCGGTCCTCGGAAGCTTGTTTCCTGTCCAGGGAAGGCATGGCTTGGCAGTTCGGGCTGGACTGTTCCCATGAGGCACAGGGTCATACTGACTTGCATATAGCCATGTCTGAACTGGGGTGGCGGAGTGGGCTAAAGAACGGTGATGGATCAAACCCAGATCTTTTGACTGGGTGTGAGTGTTTGATTGGTTCAGATGCTCTGTCCAACACCACCCCCTTTTGTACCGCTTTTGGCCGCCACAAGTGTGGCAGGGTATGCTCAGACGTGAGTCCCTTGCTCACTTTGCCACTGGATTCAAGCAAGCCGGGCTGAAGGCGGCTGGAATGCCAGAAACCGGTCCTCGGAAGCTTGTTTCCGGTCCAGGGAAGGCATGGCTTGGCAGTTCGGGCTGGACTGTTCCCATGAGGCACAGGGTCATACTGATTTGCATATAGCCATGTCTGAACTGGGGTGGCGGAGTGGGCTAAAGAACGGTGATGGATCAAACCCAGATCTTTTGACTGGGTGTGAGTGTTAGATTGGTTCAGATGCTCCGTCCATCACCACCCCCTTTTGTACCGCTTTTGGCCGCCATAAGTGTGGCAGGGTATGCTCAGACGTGAGTCCCTTGCTCACTTTGCCACTGGATTCAAGCAAGCCAGGCTGAAGACGGCTGGAATTCCAGAAACCGGTCCTCGGAAGCTTGTTTCCGGTCCAGGCACCATAAGTGTGGCAGGGTATGCTCAGACGTGAGTCCCTTGCTCACTTTGCCACTGGATTCAAGCAAGCCGGGCTGAAGACGGCTGGAATGCCAGAAACCGGTCCTCGGAAGCTTGTTTCCGGTCCAGGGAAGGCATGGCTTGGCAGTTCGGGCTGGACTGTTCCCATGAGGCACAGGGTCATACTGATTTGCATATAGCCATGTCTGAACTGGGGTGGCGGAGTGGGCTAAAGAACGATGATGGATCAAACCCAGATCTTTTGACTGGGTGTGAGTGTTTGATTGGTTCAGATGCTCCATCCATCACCACCCCCTTTTGTACCGCCAGTGGGCCTGCAGCACTAATTGTGCCACCCACACGAGCAGCCTTTCAAAGGGTTGTGAGACCTGCCACTGCAGAGTCTGTTCATAGTTTTAATGCCATGTCTTGGCAAGTGCACCCACTTGCCATACCCTAACCTTCCCTTTTAGTACATGTGAGGCACCTCTAATGTAGGCTCAAGATACCGCTATGGGCAGGGTGCAATGTATTTGAAAGGTAGGACATGTGCTGTCGTGTGTGACATGTTCTGATAGTGAAATCCTGCAAATTTAGTTTTTCACTGTTGGAAAGGCTATCTGTCCCATAGAATAGAATGGGGAATACTTGGTAACACTTTATGAGTGTATCTTCCATTGAGACAAGATAGAGAAATGGAGTTTAGTATGCCTGAACTAAGAATGTAGAAATGCATCTTTTAGTAAAGATGATTTTTATGTTCTGTGTTTGAAATTACCACTTTTAGAAAGTAGGTATTTTCTTGCTTAGCCATCCTGTGTGCTTCTGCTGGGTTGTGGATTGACTGTCTGGCTTTGGAGTGACAGGGTCTGGGGATGAGCATTCTCCTCAGACAGCCAGTGGGGGGGGGGGTCAAAGTGTGCCCTGCCTTCCCTGGGTGAGTCAGGGCTGGACTGAATAGACTTGGACTGCATTTAGAGTAGTGGGAGGAGATTTCCTTGCACCTGAATGGGCCTGGTCTGCCTTGGATACTACTGTATCCACCTCTTGCCGGGAAGCTGGGCCAGAGATGACCAAACTGGTTTGGACTGAGCACAGACAATTTCTGCCCAAGAGAAAAAAGAGAAAGTGAGTATAAATATTGGGGCCCAGACCCCAGAACTTTAGAACTTGCTTGGATCAAGGAACCTTCCAAGAAGAAGAGCTGGAAGAACTGATTGGCGGAATACTGATCCTTTGCTGTGTTGTTGCTTTGTTGGGTTGGCCTGCAGTTGCTGCGTCTGCCTTGGTTAGTGAAAGGACTGAACTGAACTTTCTTCATTTGTCACTGAGTAGCTCCAAGGGCTTGAAATGGAGTTTGCCTCCTGTTCATGAAGTCTCAGGGACAGCAAAGACTTCACTGACCTCTGGGTACCGCCTCTGGAACCGTGGGTTTCAGGTACCACAGAGGGGGGAAGCAGCAGACACTGACACCGCTGCTGGCTTCATGCCCTGAAGGCACCACAGAAGGCACCGCCACACTTTGCACCACAACCCTGCCCCTTACGGCCTGCTGCACCACAACCCTGGTCTTACTGACGATGACGACTGCCGCTGCCACCCAGCCGCTGCTTGCACCGTGACCTGTGGGCACCACACTCTGCACCGCCTCGCTTCACTCCAAAGCCCTGGTCTCACCAACAACATCACTGTATGCTGCTGAGCTCAACACACGTGACTGCACCTTGGTTTGGGGGCACCGCTCATAAGTCACACGGCGCACCGCCCCATCTCCCACCGCAGTCTGGGCTGACCAATGCCAGCTCCCATCAACCGGCACTGTCGCTTGCACCATGACATGTCAGGACCGCCTCACTCCACACTACAGCCCTGGCCTCACTGAGGCCGCTGGATGATGTCACCAAGCCACAGGCTGCACCGCTACGCTTCACATCGCAACCGCAATGGTTGCTGTGACCGGCCCGCACTGACTCGGTTGGCCAGATCCAAAGGTAATGTTTATGACTCTGCTGACACTAACGCCAGTCCGCACTAACCCTGTCAGCCGGAACTGTTGAATTCTGTTGTTTTCAGCACAGCAATAGGCCCGGATGGAACTACCAGCTTTAAGGAACTGCTTTTTAAAATCATTCTTGCAAAGTGCATATTTTTGATTACTGTATGTTGGTCTTTTATCGTTTTAGTCTTATTTGCACAGATAAATATTGGTTATTTTTCTAAAACTGGTGTGGTGTCTTTCGTTTTCACTGTATTACTGTTGGTTATGTGTAAATGCTTTACACATTGCCTCTGAGATAAGCCTGACTGCTCATGACAAGCTACCAAGGAGGTGAGCAGGGGCTATTTCAGTAGTGTATCCCCCTTATCCTGACTAGAAGAAATGGTCCCTTTTTGGATAAGGTGCTATACATTCCCAACTAGAGACCCCCATTTCTATCAATGACTTATTTTCAGGAAAAGATATTTGTTCACATGTCCGAGATCATGCTGGAAGACAGTGCTGTTTTTGTGTCTGGTATCCAGGCAGTGAGTTAAATACTCTCCATTTACATTTGTTATTACCTTCAGGACAGATATCTAATCGTGTTAATGCCAAATCTGCCTTGTATTCTTCGAATGTTGGTAAATTGAATACTATTTCATTGGCTAATAGCAATAGCGGGTATTTATATTGTATCAAATCTTACTCTATAAAGGGATACACAGCCAATAATCATTGAGCTGCTATCTATTCCTTGGTCTGTCTGGCACTGGGAAACCCTTTTTGGGTAGCTGTTGCACCGTACAAATTTAAATTAATGATAATAATATTAATACAAATTGGTAGGGTGATTGCTAGGTGGACAGAAACATTGTAGCCTCTAAACTGGAAGTTCATTCTTCAGATTGGAAGTTGCAGTGGAATGTTCTATGAATAGATGCCTGGATATGTTGAAGTGAAACAACTAACAGAAGAGCCGCTGTTTAATGTCGACAAGGTGACTTGCTTTAGGAATTTTGCTTAGATACTGTTGGTACCTCAAAAAATACCGTCTGTTTGTCTTTTATGGAGGAAAAAACAAGGATTACAGTTGAGACATAAGGTCACTCCTCACAGGAAAGGGAGGAGCTTGATTCATCCACTCCTAATAGAAGATGAATATCTTTTTAAATTACCCAACATGGCACAATCAAATGTGTGAATGAATAAGACATAAGGATATAAAAACACATTTTTTGAGGAATCTGATGTGTACTTCAGTGTTCCACAGTGTATGCAGATTTTTTTGAAGGTATTTGAACGTATTTATTTTATAATGTTACACCTAAAATGGTATTTAATCTGGGAGAGGCTTGGTTACTTTGTGAAAAGAAAGTACAATCAATGTGCAGCTGCTAATTATAACTCATCAGCTTCCCATGCATGGCTCATGGTGGCACACAAGATGCTAGGGAATGTTCAATTGCACCTGATTGAAACATAATCATAGGATATCAACACAGAATTTTTTGTGGTTTCTGTTACTAATTGCCTCTTGTTTCTCTTCTTTACTCTCCTTTATTCTTTCTTTTGTCATTTCTCACCTTATTTTTTTCCTTCTCTTTTTAATTTTTTTAAATATAGTTGCACATAAGTTATTTTATTCTTCCGAATGGCATTTTTTATTCTTTCATGAATTGCTCTTCAGCCGAAAGTGTAAATAAAAAAGTAACTGAATAAAATAATGAGGGCAATTCACAAAGGCTTTTATGCACATGTATAGTACTAGTACAGTTTGTTTTGACTAACATTTTCACATAACTATAACGTCCATTCAACTTTTGTTTTTTTCAATGAATTTTAAAGGTTTTGTAATGTAAATTAAGTCATTATTACAATTTATTTATTTATTTATTTATTTATTAGATTTGTACAGCGCAACAGCTACCCGTAGGTTTCCCGGCGCTAGGGAAACCTACGGGTTCCTAGCTATAACTTCACTTTAACCTTTGGAAAGCAAATAAACAAAATACACATATACAAAAGCAAATCAAGCATATTACATAATTAAACCAAAAACAGATTTAACCTAATGCGGAAACAGAAAAAAAAACAACAATCAAAAAAGCTTGGCAGAACCCAATAAGCATGTATAAAGCAAATCCCAGAGAACAGATACAGGGGGAAGAGGAAAAAAATAGAGAAAAACAAGAAAAAAAGAGGAAGAAAGAGAAAGAGACAGAATCCCCCTAAGAGAATTGATGTTACACTTGTGTCTGGAGCTCCAACAATGGTCCCCAGATTTGTTGGGCTTTTTTCCTTGCTCTATTCCCCTTGCATTTATACAGAGTGGTCTCCAAATTAAATATATGGAACAGTCTTGCGTACCAAGCCTGATATGTCAATGGATCTTTATCCTTCCATTTAGAAGCAATTAGAAAAACGAAAGGCAGCTATTGCCATAAAACAAAAATACGCATGCATTCTTTCTAACTGCAAGGATGCATCCCAGCCCAACATTATTAAAGAAGATGTTAATATGATTGAGCATCCTGTGATCTTACTAAGAAAGGCTTCAATCCCCAATTTGACCAGCCCCAGATCGGGGCACTCGGTGAACATATGAATCATATTGGCCGGGCCCTGCCCACACCTTGGACATTCATTTGAGTCCCTTAACCCCCAGGTCCATAGTTTAGCCGGTGTAAAATATAAACTGTAAATGGTCTTGAAATGTTGAGCCTTTAAATTGGCCGATAAAAAAACCATATGGGATAATTTGAGAGACTTGCATAAATCCACATCCTGATTGCCAAGTTTAGTTGCCCATGCGCTTTCGACTTTGACTAGATCATCCTCGCTAGCTTCTATCATTAATGCATACGCTTCTTTCATTTAAGGACGTTTCCGAACCAAAATTTCCAGAAGCAGGATATTTGGATGGGAAATAAGGTGGCCCATAAAGATTTTGATGGATTCCCTTAATTGCAGGTATTTTAATACGCTTCCGAGATCTATCTCAAAATGGTCCTGTATCTCTACAAATGACTTAAGGCCAGTTGAATTAATGATGTCAATGACAGATCTAATTCCTGCCTGTTCCCATTTACTGCCAATCTTATCAAACCAAGAGTCAGAAAAAAGTGATGACCGCCATAATAGAAGGTGGCGATTGATTTTAGGGATGTTCAATAGTTTACTGATTTTCTGCCACACCCTCCATGCTGCTTTGAGAGGTTTGAAGCAAGTTCTTTTATAATAGCTATTGTCCAGTTGTCTAAGTAGAAGACCGGGGGCACATTTTCCCAAGGCTAATTCATAGATGGATGGTGGGATCTCTGTCTCCCTAGTTTGAGGGGTTGATTTAAACCGTATGGACATTTGTTGGAGCGTAATAGCCCAATAAGAGTATAAAATATATGGGACTGCCAGTCCCCCTCGATTTTGTTGTAGGACCATGAATCTCAGCGATCTCCTTACTTTCCCGTACCCCCAGATAAACTGTGGAAAAATCCCATCTATTTTTTTAAACAGAAAGTTAGGAGGTTCTAGGGGAATACAACGGATTAAATAAAAAAAATTGGAAACATGGTCATTTTTATGACGTTTGCCCTGCCAATAATCGAGAGATGTAAATTGTTTAACCTCTTGAGATCAGCACTCATTCTAGTCAGGAGGGGGTCTGCGTTAATCTTCCAAATGGTGTCTACGTCAGCGGCAATTGAGATCCCTAAGTATATTGCCGCCTCTGCCCTTCGAGGGTCCTGCCATACAATTGAACTGGAATAGATGATCTTAGTTTTGTCCGTATTAAACCCATACCCCGATTCCTCCTTAAACTCCCTAGCTAGTTCTTTTAGTCTGCCAGATGACGCCTGAGGGTCAGGGGTGACTACCGCGATGTCATCCGCATAGGCAAGTACTTTAGTACTGTATCCCCTGAACACCACCGGTAAAATCACTGGGTCGCTTAGAATAGCTCTAAATAGTGGGTCTATATATAACGCAAACAGGATAGGGGAACAGGGGCACCCCTTCCTGGTCCCCCTTGTGATCATTACCTGTCCAGACTGTTGCCCCATCAATTGTATTTTTGTGTAGGACTGTACATACATTGCTCTTAGGGCAGTAAGTATACGGGGCCCAAAGCCATTAGACCTTAAATTCTGCCAAAGATATCCCCATTCTACTTGGTCAAACGCTTTTTGGGCATCTAACAATATTAGCGACATTTGTTGTCCTGAGCTCTCCGCGATGTTAACTAGTGAGATTACCCTATTAATGTGGTCAGTTGTGCTGCGACCAGGAATAAAACCGTGCTGCCACGGACTAACTAGTGAATCAATAACCTTTGCGAGCCTCCTCGCTAAAATTTTAGAGTAAAGTTTCTCATCCGTATATATCAGCGTGATAGGCCTATAGGAGGCCGGATCCTCCGCCGTCTTCCTCTTTTTCAGAAAGATGACTATGCTGATCTCCTCCCACGATTTGGGCGGAATACCTTTGTGCTGGACTGCAAAGAACAAATCCCAGAGCAAGGGGGCAAGTTCCTTATGCAAAAGCTTGTAAATCTCCATAGGTATGCTGTCTGGGACTGCCGCCTTACCAGAGGCCATTGATGACAAAGCCTCGTTAACTTCTTGCAATAGAATCTCTCCCTCTAATTCTTGTATCTCAGGTGGAGGTGAAGTCGATAATCCCACTCTGGTTTGTTGCCTAGATTTATAAAGATGTTGGAAAAATCTTGGAAAATATTCAATATCTCCTGGGGGTCAGAAGACAATGTACCATCCCTTCTTTTTAACTGCGAAATGCTGTTTGCCGTTGTCTTTTGTCTAGTCCGCAGAGACAGATGTTTCCCTGTCTTTTCCCCATATTCATAATGTTCCTGTCTACTAGTTTGGAATCTTTCTGCAATGGTTTGGTTAAATATACCATTTATCTTTGCTTTGGTACTAATTACTTTGAGTTCAATCTCTGACTGCCGCAAGGTTTGTTTTTGAGCAATAGTGGCCATGTGTTCTAACTCCTGACTACTCAATTCTTGCATTAGTGATTTAATAAGCTCTTGCTGCTTCTTCCTGTGGAACCCGGCAAAGCTAATTACCTCCCATCTTAGCCCAGATTTATAAGTGTCCCAAACCGTCTCCCTTGACGTGCTATATCTGTTTATGTCAAAAAATTGAGTGGTCCAGCATCTAATATGATCAATAAACCCATTGGTAGCCAATAATTTCTTATCAAAGGTCCATCTAGCGGGAGGCTTCACATACCCTGAGCTCTCAATCTCCAAGACTAGAGGATTATGGTCAGTCCCCCTCGATTTTGTGGTAGGACCATGAATCTCAGCGATCTCCTTACTTTCCCGTACCCCCAGATAAACTGTGGAAAAATCCCATCTATTTTTTTAAACAGAAAGTTAGGAGGTTTTAGGGGAATACAATGGATTAAATAAAAAAAAATTGGAAACATGGTCATTTTTATGACGTTTGCCCTGCCAATAATCGAGAGATGTAAATTGTTTAACCTCTTGAGATCAGCACTCATTCTCGTCAGGAGGGGGTCTGCGTTAATCTTCCAAATGGTGTCTACGTCAGCGGCAATTGAGATCCCTAAGTATGTTGCCGCCTCTGCCCTTCGAGGGTCCTGCCATACAATTGAACTGGAACAGATGATCTTAGTTTTGTCCGTATTAAACCCTTACCCCGATTCCTCCCCAAACTCCCTAGCTAGTTCTTTTAGTCTGCCAGTTGACGCCTGAGGGTCAGGGGTGACTACCGCGATGTCATCTGCATAGGCAAGTACTTTAGTACTGTATCCCCTGAACACCACCGGTAAAATCACTGGGTCGCTTAGAATAGCTCTAATTAGTGGGTCTATATATAACGCAAACAGGATAGGGGAACAGGGGCACCCCTTCCTGGTCCCCCTTGTGATCATTACCTGTCCAGACTGTTGCCCCATCAATTGTATTTTTGTGTAGGACTGTACATACATTGCTCTTAGGGCAGTAAGTATACGGGGCCCAAAGCCATTAGACCTTAAATTCTGCCAAAGATATCCCCATTCTACTTGGTCAAACGCTTTTTGGGCATCTAACAATATTAGCGACATTTGTTGTCCTGAGCTCTCCGCGATGTTAACTAGTGAGATTACCCTATTAATGTGGTCAGTTGTGCTGCGACCAGGAATAAAACCGTGCTGCCACGGACTAACTAGTGAATCAATAACCTTTGCGAGCCTCCTCGCTAAAATTTTAGAGTAAAGTTTCTCATCCGTATATATCAGCGTGATAGGCCTATAGGAGGCCGGATCCTCCGCCGTCTTCCCCTTTTTCAGAAAGATGACTTTGCTGATCTCCTCCCACGATTTGGGCGGAATACCTTTGTGCTGGACTGCAAAGAACAAATCCCAGAGCAAGGGGGCAAGTTCCTTATGCAAAAGCTTGTAAATCTCCATAGGTATGCTGTCTGGGACTGCCGCCTTACCAGAGGCCATTGATGACAAAGCCTCGTTAACTTCTTGCAATAGAATCTCTCCCTCTAATTCTTGTATCTCAGGTGGAGGTGAAGTCGATAATCCCACTCTGGTTTGTTGCCTAGATTTATAAAGATGTTGGGAAAAATCTTGGAAAATATTCAATATCTCCTGGGGGTCAGAAGACAATGTACCATCCCTTCTTTTTAACTGCGAAATGCTGTTTGCCGTTGTCTTTTGTCTAGTCCGCAGAGACAGATGTTTCCCTGTCTTTTCCCCATATTCATAATGTTCCTGTCTACTAGTTTGGAATCTTTCTGCAATGGTTTGGTTAAATATACCATTTATCTTTGCTTTGGTACTAATTACTTTGAGTTCAATCTCTGACTGCCGCAAGGTTTGTTTTTGAGCAATAGTGGCCATGTTTTCTAACTCCTGACTACTCAATTCTTGCATTAGTGATTTAATAAGCTCTTGCTGCTTCTTCCTGTGGAACCCGGCAAAGCTAATTACCTCCCATCTTAGCCCAGATTTATAAGTGTCCCAAACCGTCTCCCTTGACGTGCTATATCTGTTTATGTCAAAAAATTGAGTGGTCCAGCATCTAATATGATCAATAAACCCATTGGTAGCCAATAATTTCTTATCAAAGGTCCATCTAGCTGGAGGCTTCACATACCCTGAGCTCTCAATCTCCAAGACTAGAGGATTATGGTCAGTCCCCCTCGATTTTGTGGTAGGACCATGAATCTCAGCGATCTCCTTACTTTCCCGTACCCCCAGATAAACTGTGGAAAAATCCCATCTATTTTTTTAAACAGAAAGTTAGGAGGTTTTAGGGGAATACAATGGATTAAATAAAAAAAAATTGGAAACATGGTCATTTTTATGACGTTTGCCCTGCCATTAATCGAGAGATGTAAATTGTTTAACCTCTTGAGATCAGCACTCATTCTAGTCAGGAGGGGGTCTGCGTTAATCTTCCAAATGGTGTCTACGTCAGCGGCAATTGAGATCCCTAAGTATGTTGCCGCCTCTGCCCTTCGAGGGTCCTGCCATACAATTGAACTGGAACAGATGATCTTAGTTTTGTCCGTATTAAACCCTTACCCCGATTCCTCCCCAAACTCCCTAGCTAGTTCTTTTAGTCTGCCAGTTGACGCCGGAGGGTCAGGGGTGACTACCGCGATGTCATCTGCATAGGCAAGTACTTTAGTACTGTATCCCCTGAACACCACCGGTAAAATCACTGGGTTGCTTAGAATAGCTCTAATTAGTGGGTCTATATATAACGCAAACAGGATAGGGGAACAGGGGCACCCCTTCCTGGTCCCCCTTGTGATCATTACCTGTCCAGACTGTTGCCCCATCAATTGTATTTTTGCGTAGGACTGTACATACATTGCTCTTAGGGCAGTAAGTATACGGGGCCCAAAGCCATTAGACCTTAAATTCTGCCAAAGATATCCCCATTCTACTTGGTCAAACGCTTTTTGGGCATCTAACAATATTAGCGACATTTGTTGTCCTGAGCTCTCCGCGATGTTAACTAGTGAGATTACCCTATTAATGTGGTCAGTTGTGCTGCGACCAGGAATAAAACCGTGTTGCCACGGACTAACTAGTGAATCAATAACCTTTGCGAGCCTCCTCGCTAAAATTTTAGAGTAAAGTTTCTCATCCGTATATATCAGCGTGATAGGCCTATAGGAGGCCGGATCCTCCGCCGTCTTCCCCTTTTTCAGAAAGATGACTATGCTGGTCTCCTCCCACGATTTGGGCGGAATACCTTTGTGGTGGACTGCAAAGAACAAATCCCAGAGCAAGGGGGCAAGTTCCTTATGCAAAAGCTTGTAAATCTCCATAGGTATGCTGTCTGGGCCTGCCGCCTTACCAGAGGCCATTGATGACAAAGCCTCGTTAACTTCTTGCAATAGAATCTCTCCCTCTAATTCTTGTATCTCAGGTGGAGGTGAAGTCGCTAATCCCACTCTGGTTTGTTGCCTAGATTTATAAAGATCTTGGGAAAAATCTTGGAAAATATTCAATATCTCCTGGGGGTCAGAAGACAATGTACCATCCCTTCTTTTTAACTGCGAAATGCTGTTTGCCGTTGTCTTTTGCCTAGTCCTCAGAGCCAGATGTTTCCCTGTCTTTTCCCCATATTCATAATGTTCCTGTCTACTAGTTTGGAAACTTTCAGCAATGGTTTGGTTAAATATACCATTTATCTTTGCTTTGGTACTAATTACTTTGAGTTCAATCTCTGACTGCCGCAAGGTTTGTTTTTGAGCAATAGTGGCCATATGTTCTAACTCCTGACTACTCAATTCTTGCATTAGTGATTTAATAAGCTCTTGCTGCTTCTTCCTGTGGAACCCGGCAAAGCAAATTTCTTCCCATCTTAGCCTAGATTTATAAGCGTCCCAAACCGTCTCCCTTGAAGTGCTATATCTGTTTATGTCAAAAAATTGAGTGGTCCAGCATCTAACATGATCAATAAACCCATTGGTAGCCAATAATTTCTTATCAAAGGTCCATCTAGCTGGAGGCTTCACATACCCTGAGCTCTCAATCTCCAAGTCTAGAGGATTATGGTCCGAGAGAAACTTTGGTAGCTTTTTTATCTGAGCTTTACTTACAAGCGGGCTTGAAATGTAGAAGTAATCCAGCCTAACATACTTTCTGTGTGGGCATGAGTAATAAGTATATCCTGGATCCCCAGGCTTCTTTAATGACCAGATGTCTACAAGTCCATGACTTGCAGCCAGAGCCTGTATGGCATGGAGGACCCGTGGTTTCCTACCTTGGTACCCAGCCCTCCCCAGCCCCCCTGAATCCATATGAATATTGAAATCTCCACACATTATCAGTGGAGTGGGCCAGGATGCGAGCTCTACCTCTAGTTCTATCAATAGGTCGGCATCGTCTATGTTTGCCCCATAAACGGTGCAGAGTGTGCCAAGAGTGGGGATTAATGCGATCGCCCACCGGCCCCACTTATCCGATAGTGTACGAGTACTTATAGGAAGCCGGTGGGAAGCATGTATTGCCACTCCTATCGTATTTACCGTCTGAGTTGAACAAATATTTTGCGAGAAGCCAGGGATACAGTTAAGACCTCTCTTCTGCCACGGGAGATGAGTCTCCTGCTGGCAGATAACATCCAAGCACATGGTTCGCAGTGCTTCCTTTGTCCTGTCTCTCTTAGCTCAATCGTTCAACCCTCCAATATTGATCGTACAGATAGTTAGCTTACCCATCCCAATATCTACATCGGTTCCCCCGGTGTCTGCTTTGCTTCATAAACCTTGCCATCCACTTGCTTTCAGCCCAGTCTCTAGCCGTTAAGCTAGAAAAACATTGATTTGCTTTCCTGAATTTTTTTTTTTGCTTTCTGCCCCCTCCGTCCCGCTCCCCTCTCCCATAACCCACCCTATGTCCCACCCCCGCCCGTCCCCCCCTGCAACGTACAGCAACAGACATGACTTGGTCTGTGGGTCATGGTAGTAGTGCATCCCCTGCTAGGGTGACTATTATTCAAGACATGTGAAAATCAAAAAAGAAAAAAAACAAATTACCTCCTATCCCCCGCTTCTGCCCTCCCAATGAATACGCATCGGACATCATACCCCTGTTCCTGAATAAATCATCACAAGTTATCTAAGCTTCGGGAGGAGAAAAAGAGTTCAAACGTATACAAAAAAAACAACACATTTTTTCCACCGGGGGGTCGTAAAAACCTTGAGTTAAAGTACACTTATGTCAGAAGATTGGGAGTTCAGTGATCATAAACCACCACCTGCATCTCAGAACTCCTTGGCCTTAATTTCTGAAGTAAAAACTCTGACCCGGTCCTTCCAAATAATTTTGAGCTGGGCAGGGTTTAATAGAAAGGTTTGTGCACCCTTCTCCTGGAACTGCGAGATCATCTGACGCAGTCGCCACCTTCGTTCCACCGTGATGTGGCAGAAATCTGGACTTGAAAAAAATTAAAACCCATCCACCGCTCGTTGTGCATCGGGTCTAGCCTTCTCAAAGATCAGTTGCCTTAATAGGAAGTTCCCAAAATAGACTAGGATTGCTTGTGGTTTAGTATCAGGGCGGATTGGTTGACGGATATTGAATGGGACTCGATGAGCCCGCTGTACTTCGTGGGACCAGCTCCAGCCCTCTAGATCATGGAAGGCCTTTTGCAACATCGGGACCATAAATGCTCTCATGTCTTGCCCCTCTTTTTCTTCCAGCACCCCCAGAAAACGTAAATTGTTTCTTCTTTGGCCATTCTCGCTCTCCTCAAGTTTCCATTGGATGTCTACAAGTTGAGCTTCATGTGCATCCACTAGGCCCTTCGAGCCTGCCAGATCCTCCTCCAGAGTTGCTGTTCTTGTTTCTAATTCTGCTATCCGCTCGCAGATGTTACTACAGGTCCTACCGATTTCCTCACAGCCCCCTGTAGTTTCCTGGCAACATTTTGTGCATGTTTGCTCTTCATTCGAGCTTCCTCCCGGTGTGCCATGACTCACTGAAGGATTGATTCCAAAGTTGGGGGACCCGGGGGAGCTACCGTAGATTTAATCGGTTGTTTTTCCATTATTTTTTCAGTCCCGACCAATTGAGCCCCAAGTGAATAATCCCACCTTAGCTCCTGAGATTTTGGATTATCAGCCCTCTGGGATCTGTCCTTAGGCCTTCGAGGGGTCTGAGGGGTCTGAAGGGTTTGTTTGTTGCCGGTACCTACATCAGAGCCACTGCCACTGTCTTCACCCGATTCACCAGATTCGGAAGTAGCACCTGACTCCGAGTCTGAGTCTGACCTCAGCCCAGACCAGGATGCATCTGATAGGGAAACAGTGTGGCGGAGCCAAGATGGCGGCTATGTGAAGATGGCCGATGGTGGCTCCTGCAAGGGTGACATGGAATTAACCGTTCTAAAAGAATAAAAAAAACATCTCTTACCTGCTATGAGGTCGGCCCTGGACTTGATGAGTCTTCCTACAACGGGCGGAGCAGCTACGATGCAGCTCCCCCGTGTGGAAAAGCAATCTGCTTTGGTATTTGGAAGAAAGAGCAGGTTTCCTGGGTGGGCACCCCGGGACACTGCAGGAGACCCCCGGGGGTGGCAGTCCCCAGGGCCATGACAGGGATCCAGGAGGGGGGCTGCGCGGCCTGCCTCCCACCTTTTTCAAAGCCCCAGGAGTGGTGGTCCCCGGGGCTTGGGGGTCCATCACGGACCCCCTAATTTTAATATTTAGAGCACCGGGGAGGTGGCAGTCCCCGGGGAGTGTGGTGGGTTCAAGCCCCCACACAGGTTTTTTTTTTAACAAAAAGGGTTCTTTCTGAACCAAGAACTACCTCTTTGCCAAATTTGGGGTAATTCCATTCAGCAGTTCTGGCTGTATCCATGTCTAAAGTTTCCTATGGGAAATTGCATGGGGAAAACACGTTTTGGGACCCCCTTTTTTCTCAGCCCCCGCTTGACGAATCACCCCGCAACTTTTACAATAGGAGCGGAACGGAGCGCCCCATGAGTTTTGAAAATTTCACGAAGATTCGTCATATATATATATATATATATTACCTACTGGTGGTCGCCAGTAGGTAGTTATAGTTAGGATCTACTTTCCATAGGAAATCCGCAACATTCTATTGGGAATAACTTTGGCGCCGGTGGACGAATCTTTGCGAATTTCTCAAAGTTTGTGGCCCGCTCCGCTCCGCTCCTTCCCTGAAAGTTTGGGGGGGATTCGTCAAGCAGGGGCCGAGATAAAAGGGGGGTCCCAAAACGTGTTTTCCACATGTTAATTTTCATAGGGCGGTCGGCCTCACTTTTAGCCCGAACGGCTGAATGGATTTCCACCAAACTTGGCAAAATTGTAGGGACTGGTAGCCCGATGTGCCTTTGCTATGTCTTAAGATATGTCCTCCAGTGGATTTTGAGTAATTTAGGTTAAAAAAAATATATATTTCTATGGCAGCGCCCCGGTACACGCACCGGGGAGCGCACCGGGCGCGCCACGCGACTTGCGCACGGAAAGCTGATTGGCTCTGGGGTGTCTGTAAACATTCCAAACAGTCCGGAGCGGCCGCCATCTTGTGTCTCGGTAAAATCGAGACACAAGAGGTGACAAAAACAAAGGGGGAAATTACCATAAGGGGGCAGAGTAGACCCCCCCCTGACCCCTAGGTTTGATGTGGGGGCCATAAAAGGGCCCGCGGGGCAAAAAAAAACTTCTTTTTTTTTTCGATTTTCGCGGGGGGAGCGCCCGTTATGTGCACCGGGGAGCGTACCGGGAAGCGTACTAAGGGGAAAACCCAGAGAAACAGTAAAATAATAATTTTAAGTGCTCAGAGGTAGGGTAGCTCTGCATAGAGTTGTTGTGTTGTGTGGGTGATATAAGTACCAGCATGTAGGTACCAATGTAGAGTCTTAAATTCAATGTAGACTGTCTCCTCTGTAGAGAATCCATACCATAGTCTGTCAGGAAAGCAGAAACAACATGGAGGCAGGAGATGAAAAAGAGATGTGAAATACACATTGGAGATAATGAAGTGGGAGAAAGGAAGTAACTATGAGCAAAATTACTATGTAACACCAAAAAGTTGCACAGTATACTATAAGTCTCACTTTATATTATAAACATTTTGCAACTACTTGATGAATTAGATATAAAAATGAATAATGTCTCGAACAATTTTTGATTATTAAATATAAATTTATTTTTCTGATTCTTTTTCAAAATTTAATAAAACTTCTAACAATATATTGTCTGGAATGTCCTCATTTTCATTCTGTGATTCTATTGCTTCCACACACTGAACTAATTGATGGTCTAGAGAATCATCCATAAAATCAAAGTTATAATTCTCAGCAATTTTTTCTTCAGGGTTGTTGTCCAAAACAATTTCGAAAGAAATATTCTGTTCTCCTTCCATTTTGTTGCTGTAAATTGCATAAAAAATAAATATATCAGTAGAGATAGGGTACTGTTGGGTTTAAGTTCAGACAGGTAGTTTTGATTTTTTAACAGTGAAGTTATCTTTGGGCAGTGTATGGTTTCAGGCTGGAAGTAGAAATATAAAAAAGTGTATGTGATAAAGCCTAAGTAAATGTATAATTATACAAGAGAAGCCTAACTCAATCCATAACTATAACAGAGAAGCCTATCTCAATCTATAACTATTACAGAGGGATAGTATATAACTATCAGATTATTTTTTCTCAAATTAACTTAAAGTGCACAACATACTTCACTTTCCAAAATAACAACTTACCTTTGAGAAAGCAGTTGAAGTTCTCAGTGTAATTCCTTTTCAAATGTACTTCAGGAAGTAGTAGTCAAAATGGCCGTGTTTCCCTCTCTTTTTTTATATATATTCATGTATATAACCAATCAAATGTCAGGAAATAATAGTAGAAAATGAAAGTAACTTTTTAATTGGTTGTAAATTCTAACACTTCATATGTGTTTTTGTCATGTAATTTACCTCAGGATATTTAGACAGGGCTACAGCGTAAATGGCTCAATGGAATACCACCAAATTTGGGTAAATGGTAGGGACTGCTATGTAGTAGGGCCTATTCTATATTTGGTGAAAGTGTCACCAGTGATTTTTCTGAAAATTAACTTCCCAAATTTTTTGGGGAGCGCTTACCGGTGCGCGCCCCGGTATGCGCACCGGCAGCGATACGGGAGTCCGCCATTTTGTGTTTCGGTCCAATCGAGACACAAGATGGAGGACAAACCACGTTGGGAATGGGTAGAAGGGGGCACGGTAGACAGCCCCTGACCCCCTAGGTTTTCTGAGGGGGGCTTAGGAGGCTCATATAGGCCAAAAATAAATAAATAAATTCGCGGGGGGAGCGCCCGGTACGCGCACCGGGGAGCGTACCGGGGAGCGTACTTTGGTGAAAAATAGTGAAAAAAGTTAGAAAAAGATAATCATTTGGAGTGATCAGAGGTAGGGTAGCTCTGAAAAGAGCTTTTGGATTCTGTGGCTGATTTAGGTACCTACAAGTAGGTTCCAATGCACAGTCTTAAATTCAGGAGGAATATTCTATTCCCCTCATCTGAGAAGTGCACACCATCTCCTCTGTAGATGTCTTGCATGTTGTAACGCAAGTTATTATTGTATATTGAACCCATTCCACAGTCTCTCATGTAAGCAGAAACAGATTTATTCACATGTTTCCGTGCTTTCTCAAATTGTGGACAAAATTGGTTGGACCAGTTCCATTTCTGTCTTTGGCATATATTGGAATATACCAAGGCAGTTTGTGGAAAAAGTGTCATCAATTGATCAAAGGTGTCCTTTAAAAGCATTTCCAGACCAACCCCAGTCAAAGTGCCCAAGTAATTTCCTCCACAGTGCACAATTAAGAGGTCAGGGTGTGGCAAATGCAAAAAGGTTTTCACCAATGGTATCAATTGGTGACATCTCAATCCTCTCTGGCCAATCCATTTGATTTCCACATTTGGTAAATCAAGGTTGTGAAAATTTCTGATAGCTGCATACCTTTGAGCCCAGTGGATGTAGCTGTGTCCAATAATCCAGACAGAATACATGGTAAGAGGAGGTTCTGTTGCAGTCAGATGAAGTGTGGAAATAAAATGGCAGTTGGAATAGTAGGAGTTTGTAAAAAAAACCTGTGGATTTTCAGTGCTCTTGAATCACAAGCAATGATTGGTGGATTCAATCAATCAATCAATCATAACACTTGTATAGCGCGCTACTCACCCGGAAGGGTCTCAAGGCGCTTGGGGGAGGGGGGCCGCTACTGCTCGAACAGCAAGGTCTTGAGTTGTCTCCTGAAGGCGAGGTGGTCCTGAGTCAGCCAAAGGTGGATGGGGAGGGAGTTCCATGTCTTGGCCGCCAGGTAGGAGAAGGTGGCTCTTCGGATGCGTGGTATGGCGGCGAGGGCGAGGCTAGCGGACCGTAGCTGGCGGGTGGGCGTGTGGAAGGTCAGGCGGTCGTTGAGGTACTTGGGGCCCAGGTCGTGGAGAGACTTGTGTGCGTGGGTGAGGAGCCTGAACGTGATCCTCTTGTTGACGGGGAGCCAGTGCAGGTTCCTCAGGTGGCCGGAGATGTGGCTGCGTCGAGGGATGTCCAGGATGAGTCGGGCGGAGGCGTTCTGGATGCGTTGTAGTCTTTTCTGTAGCTTGGCTGTGGTTCCGGCGTAGAGGGTGTTTCCGTAGTCCAGCCGGCTGGTGACGAGGGCCTGGGTGACCATCTTTCTGGTTTCGATCGGGATCCATCGGAAGATCTTGCGGAGCATGCGGAGGGTGTGAAAGCATGAAGAGGAGACGGCGTTGACTTGTCTGGTCATCGAGAGGGAGGAGTCTAGGATGAAGCCCAGGTTGCGTGCGTGGTCTGTCGGCTTGGGGGCGGTGCCCAGGGCTGGGGGCCACCAGGAGTTGTCCCAGGCGGAGGGTGATGGTCCGAGGATGAGGACTTCTGTCTTGTCTGAGTTCAGTTTCAAGCGGCTGTTCTTTATCCACTCAGCGACGTTTTTCATCCCTTCGTGGAGGTTGGTTCTGGCGGTGTCGGGGTCTCTGGTGAGGGAGAGGATAAGCTGGGTGTCATCGGCGTAGGAGATGATGTTCAGGTTGTGTTGGCGTGCGATGGCTGCGAGAGGTCTCATGTAGACATTGAAGAGGGTGGGGCTGAGTGATGATCCTTGCGGGAAGCCGCAGATGACTTCGGTGGCCTCGGAACGAAACGGGGGGAGGCGTACTCTCTGTGTTCTTACAGCGCGGAACGAGATGATCCACTTCAATGCCTTCTCTTGGATACCGGTGTTGCTGAGGCGTTGGACTAGGGTGCGGTGGCAGACCGTGTCAAACGCGGCGGAGAGGTCCAGGAGGATGAGTGCCGCTGTTTCCCCGTTGTCGAGAAGGGCTCGGATGTCGTCGGTGTCTGTGATGAGGGCGGTCTCGGTGCTGTGGTTGGCTCTGAAGCCGGACTGCGAGGGGTCGAGGGATCCATTTGTCTCGAGGAAGGCGGCAAGCTGTCCGTTGGCGATCTTCTCGATGACTTTGGCAGGAAAAGGGAGGAGCGAGATGGGGTGGAAGTTTTTGAGGTCGGTGGGGTCCGCTGTTGGTTTCTTTAGTAGGGCGCTGAGCTCGGCATGCTTCCAGCTCTCCGGGAAGGTGGTGGTGTCGAAGGAGGTGTTGATGACGTCTCGGAGTTGGGGTGCGATGGTGGAGTCGGCCTTGTTGAAGACGTGGTGGGGGCAGGGGTCAGTCGGAGATCCGGAGTGGATGGTGTTCATCGTGCGGGCTGTGTCTTCGGTGGTCACTGCGGTCCAGGTGCGGAGGGTGGCGGTCCAGGTGCGGAGGGTGGCGGCGGGGTGCGTTGGTTCGACGGTTGGGTGCGAGGAAGGTGCGCCAAAGCTGTTGTGGATGTCGGCAATCTTGCGGTGGAAGAATGAGGCGAGGGAGTCGCAGAGATCTTGTGACGGGGTGATGTCGTTGTTGCCGGTGCTGGGGTTGGAGAACTCCTTGATGATGCTGAAGAGTTCCTTGCTGTCGTGGGCGTTGTTGTCCAGTCGATTCTTCAGTGATTTCTTCTTGGTGGTGCGGATGAGCTGGTGGTGCTTGCGGGTCGCGTGTTTGAGGGCGGTCATGTTGTCAGTGGTCCGGTCGAGGAGCCAGGCTTTCTCGAGGGTGCGGCAGGTCTTCTTGGAGTCCGTGAGTTCGTCGGTGAACCAGGGGGCCTTCTTGCTTCTGGGTTTGCTGGGAGGGTTCTTCAGTGGTGCGAGGTCGTCGGCTCAGGCGGTCAGCCACTGTGTGAAGTTGCGGGCTGCTTCGTTGGGGTCTGGTGTGCTGGCAGGTGGGTTCAGGCTGAGGGAGGTGGTGAGCTGGTCAGCGGAGATCTTGCTCCAGCTTCTGTGAGGAACCTGTTGCGGGTGGTGGTGGGTGGTGGTTTTTCTGAAGCTGAAGTGGACGCAGCTGTGGTCGGTCCAGTGAAGTCCGGTGGAGTGGCTGAAGGCGATGTGCTTGCTGGCTGAGAAGATGGGGTCAAGTGTGTGGCCAGCATAGTGGGTGGGGGTGTTGACCAGTTGCTTGAGTCCGAGGTTGGCGAGGTTGTCCAGCAGGGCGGCGGTGTTGCGGTCCTTAATGTTCTCCAGGTGGAAGTTGAGGTCCCCTAGGAGGATGTAGTTGGCGGAGGGGAGGGAGTGTGGGCTGATGAAGTCCGTGATGTCTTCGCTGAATTGTGTGCGTGGTCCCGGGGGTCTGTAGATGAGGGTGCCTCTGAGGGTCGTCTTTGGGTCGGTGTGAATCTGGAAGTGGAGGTGTTCGGCGGCGGTGAAGGTGTCGTCGGCGTCGGTCGTGATGCGGATGGTGTTCTTGTGGACGATGGCGATACCTACCCCAGTCTGGTTGACGCGGTCCCTCCTGATGATCTTGTATCCATCCGGGATGGCGATGGCGATGTCGGGGGCTGAGGAGGCGTTCATCCATGTTTCCGTGAGGAACGCGACGTCTGGTGATGTAGTGTCGAGCAGGTTCCAGAGTTTGACGGCGTGTCTGTGGACGGAGCGGGTGTTGAGCAGGATGCACTTGAGGTCGCTGCTGGGGTTTGGCTTGGCGGGCGCGGTCCACGTTCGGAGGCAGGTGAACTTGCAGGATGTGCAGGTGAAGGGTCCGTGGAAGCGTTTCAGTGCGGCCCGGCAGCAGGCGGGGTTCCGGCCGGAGTTGAGTGTGTTGAGGGCGGCGGCATCGTAGGTCTGTCGGGTCGTCTTGCGTCGGTGGGGGCCAGGGGTTCTGGCGCTGGGCGCGGTCCAGGCACGGACGGGCGCAGACGGGCTTACCTTTGGCGCGCCTTCAGCGCACAATCGGCGTGCCCGCTGCGCGTGACCGCTGCGCGTACGCGCGGTCGCCATTTATGGCGAAGTGGGAGGGAGGGAGGAGCAGCTGGGAGGCGGGAGCAGGGAGGGCACAAAACAAAGAGGGGGCCTGTCCGTATGCACGGCGGCGGGAAGTGGGGAGCGGGGCGGGAAGGCACAGCGGGGCTGGGAGATAACACCTAACAGCAACGTGCAAGGGGGTAGCAGGGACAACAGTACAGGGCAAGGAACAAATCGGAGGCAAAAAGATTAAACCAGGGACAACAGTGCAGGGCAAGAAAACAAAATAGGAGGCAAAGAAGCGATTAGACAGTCAGACAGTCACAATGGAGACACGCAATACGGCGGAGGGGCGAGGCAGGCACAACGGGCTTTCAGGCAGCAGCGAGGCGGGGGCACACACACAGCTGGTGGCCGTGCGGCTCAGGGGGGTCCTGCGAGCAGGTCATGATCACCTGCGCTGCGCGGTCGCCATTTATGGCCAAGTGGGAGGGAGGGAGAAGCAGCTGGGAGGCGGGAGCGGGGAGGGCACAAAACAAAGAGGGGGCGTGTCCGTATGCACGGCGGCGGGAAGCGGGGAGCGGGGTGGGAAGGCACAGGGGGGCTGGGAGATAACACCTAACAACAGCAATGTGCAGGGGGGTACCAGGGACAACAGTACAGGGCAAGGAACAAATCGGAGGCAAAAAGATTAAACCAGGGACAACAGTGCAGGGCAAAAAAACAAAATAGGAGGCAAAGAAGCGATTAGACAGTCACAATGGAGACACGCAATACGGCGGAGGGGCGAGGCAGGCACAACGGGCTTTCAGGCAGCAGCGAGGCGGGGGCACACACCCAGCTGGTGGCCGTGCGGCGCGGGGGTGTCCTGCGAGCAGATAGTTGAAAACTGGAAGTTAGGGTGCATTTTCTGTTCTGTGAAAGAGATAATTTGAATGGTTAAGAAAAAGTTATTTAAAGAAAGATTGCAGCGGATAAGCTGGTGTATTGAGAGGTCAAACATCCTTGCTGACTTAATTTGCAACATTGTAGAATAAACTTTTGAACCTGAGAGCTCAGTGAGGAGGGAGTTGCTATGGTAACAGGTAGAAAGGGCTGAGGGGGGGAAGGGTGTTGGTTTGAAAATACAGAGGGAAGAGTTTTGATTTGTTACCATGAGCAATATGTGTGTAGAATTAGAGGTTTTCAGTGCCATTAATGGTTGCAGTGCCTGGAGAACATACCTTTTGCTCTGCTTAAGAAATATTGGTGTGTGTATCTGACACTGTTCTCAATCTCCCAAAGCATTTGTAAAGGTGAGTTATGATTCATTTGATATAGATAGAGAGTTCAGATTAAGAAGCACATTGCTTTTCTTTGCTGTTGTTTTGTGTGATGCTTTTTGAAAATGCATGGTTTCAAAATTTGCAAGATAGAGGATTTGTATTTTGAAAAATAGTGAGGTTTAGTAGTATAGTTGAATGGTTGTTCATAGGACCTGCGCTTTGTTAATGAACAAACGATTTTAGGGCAAATCAATGGGTTTGAGTAGTCAAATTGAATGAATGCTTGTACATAGGACCTGTACTCTATTCCAAAAATGTTAATTAAAAAACGATTTTAGGGCAAATCAATGGGTTTGAGTAGTGAAAATGAATGCTTGTACATAGGAGCTGTGCTCTGTTCTTAAAATGTTAATTAAAAAACGATTTTAGGGTAAATCAATGGGTTTGCGTAGTGAAAATGAATGCTTGTACATAGGACCTGTGCTCTGTTCCTAAAATGTTAATTAAAAAACGATTTTAGGGCAAATCAATGGGTTTCAGTAGTGAAAATGAATGCTTGTACATAGGACCTGTGCTCTGTTCCTAAAATGTTAATTGAAAAACGATTTAATTGCAAATTAATGGGTTTCAGTAGTGAAAATGAATGCTTATACATAGGACCTATGCTCTGTTCCTAAAATGTTAATTGAAAAACGATTTTAGTGCAAAGCAATGGGTTTCAGTAGTGAAAAAGAATGCTTGTACAAAGGACCTGTGCTCTGTTCCTAAAATGTTAATTAAAAAACAATTTTATTGAAAAACAATGGGTTTCAGTAGTGAAAATGAATGTTTGTACATAGGACCTGTGCTCTGTTAATAAAATGTTAATTAAAAAACGATTTTAGGGTACAACAATGGGTTTGAGTAGTCAAATTGAATGCTTGTACATAGGATCTGTGCTCTGTTCCTAAAATGTTAATTAAAAAACGATTTTAGGGCAAATCAATGGGTTTGAGTAGTGAAAATGAATGCTTGTACATAGGACCTGTGCTCTGTTCCTAAAATGTTAATTAAAAAACGATTTTAGGGCATATCAATGGGTTTCAGTAGTGAAAATGAATGCTTGTACATAGGACCTGTGTTCTGTTCATAAAATGGTAATTGAAAAACGATTTAATTGCAAATTAATGGGTTTCAGTAGTGAAAATGAATGCTTATACATAGGACCTATGCTCTGTTCCTAAAATGTTAATTGAAAAACGATTTTCGTGCAAAGCAATGGGTTTCAGTAGTGAAAAAGAATGCTTGTACAAAGGACCTGTGCTCTGTTCCTAAAATGTTAATTAAAAAACGATTTTACGGCAAATCAATGGCTTTTACATTTTTGAGAAGGAATAAGTAGTGTCTGTGTGATTAATTAAAAATATTTGAAACTTTCACAATCCTGTCACCTGTGTTACCTTAGGTTAGGACGCACACTGAGGGCCTTATTTATGATTGCCTTGTGCCGCCGGTACGTCACTTTTAACATGGGAAAAAGTGACGCACCGGTGGCGCAAGGCCTTCATAAATAAGGCCCTGAGTTTCTTTGCTGTTGGTTTGTGTCTTGCTTTTTGATAATGTTTGCTATCAACATTGGCAAGATAGAGGATTTGTATTTTGTGAAATAGTGAGGTTTCAGTAGTGAAATTGAATGCTTGTACATAGGTCCTGCGCTGAGTTACTAAAATGTTATTTAAAAAAACGAATTTGGAGGCAAATCAATGGTATTTACATTTGGGCCTTATTTATGATTGCCTTGTGCCGCTGTTGCGTCACTTTTAACATGGGAAAAAGTGACACAACGGTGGCGCAAGGCCTTCATAAATAAGGCCCTGAGTTTCTTTGCTGTTGGTTTGTGTCTTGCTTTTTGATAATGCTTGATATCAACATTTGCAAGATAGAGGATTCGTATTTTGTGAAACAGTGAGGTTTCAGTAGTGAAATTGAATGCTTGTACATAGGATCTGCGCTGTGTTTCTAAAATGTTATTCAAAAAACAATTTTAGGGGCAAATCAATGATAATTACATTTGGGCCTTATTTATGATTGCCTTGTGGCGTTGGTGCGTCACTTTTAACATGGGAAAAAGTGACGCACCAGTGGCGCAAGACCTTTAGAAATAAGGCCCTGAGTTTCTTTGCTGTGGGTTTGTGTCTTGCTTTTTGATAATGCTTGCTATCAACATTTGCAAGATAGAGGATTTGTATTTTGTGAAATAGTGAGGTTTTAGTAGAGAAATTGAATGCTTGTACATAGGGCCTGCGCTGTGTTTCAAAACTATTATTCTAAAAACGATTTAGGGGCAAATCAATGGTATTTACATTTGGGCCTTATTTATGATTGCCTTGTGCCGCCAGTGCGTCACTTTTAACATGGGAAAAAGTGACGCACCGGTGGCGCAAGGCCTTCAGAAATAAGGCCCTGAGTTTCTTTGCTGTGGGTTTGTGTCTTGCTTTTTGTTAATGCTTGCTATCAACATTTGCAAGATAGAGGATTTGTATTTTGTGAAATAGTGAGGTTTTAGTAGTGAAATTGAATGCTTGTACATAGGATATGTGCTGTGTTTCTAAAATGTTATTCAAAAAACGATTTTGGGGTATATTAATGGTTTTTACATTTTTGAGAAGGAATAAATAGTGTCTGAAAGAATAAATAAATATACCTTTAGACAAGCCTTATCTAATCTGGGCTCCTTGGACAGACCTCAGTATATTGGGTATAATTGATGGTAACAGGGTGCAGATGAGATGAGGCGTGTCCAGGGCTGTATATGAACTGAGGCCTGTCTAGGGGTGCAGATGAGTTGAGGTGTATTCAGGGTTGCTGATGAGGTGAGGATTGTCCAGGGGAGCAGAGAAGGTGATGCTTGTGTTGAAGAGTGTACTGCAAGAGAGGTCTTTCCAGGGGTACAAAGTAGGTGAGGGCTGTGTTTAAGAGTGCAGTGGGGGATAGGCTTCATGAGGTCCAGTCAAGTGCAGTCTTAGACACTGGCTTCATCACCTATGCTTCCGAGGACAGGCTTCACCTCATGTGTACAATCTGCTTACTAATCTGAGGAAACAAAGGTGATATGATTGTGAAATGTGCTTATATTTTTTTATTCATGCAGGTACTATCTAATCCTTGTCAATAATGTAAAACCAATTCATGTGTCCAAAATATTTTTTTAGAATAACATTTAAAAAACAGAGATAAGGTCATATTTATAAGCATTATAGTGTTTATATTGTTTACGTATTGTCATTGCTTTGTTGTTTGGTAATAGTGGTCTATAATGTGTTTTTTGTTTTTTTTTTGTTTACCACAGATTTAAATCAACATTTCAATAGTAAAGAAATATGCCCTCAAGGCAGAGGAGAAGGAAAGATGGTTATAGGAAAAAAAAAGAAAAACAGCAACGGAATTAAAGCAGTCTTCTACAACAAATACTACAAAAAACACGAAAAAAGCTCCAGGTAAGACAACAAAGTCTTTTTTTCGGAACATATGTACATAAAAAAAAATGATAATCTAAATGTGAATTTGGAGAAGGAGAGACCAAATTTGAAGAGAAAGGAGAGGCCCCCCCAAAATCTTACTACTGCAGCAGGAGACAATAATATGTATAGGAATAGAAGGAAAAATCAATTTAGGGACATTCGTAAACGAATGTTTCGCAATAGGGTAGTTTTAAACTTATTAAAAAACATTAAGAAAGGTACACAGAGAGCTGCTTTTTATAAGAAAAAGAAAAATGTAGAGAAGATTGTTGATCAGGCTTTTGAAGTTAAGAACAAATTATTTATTTTAGTAATCAATAGAATTAGGACACTTAACAAGACAATTGATGTTTTCAAATCAAACAGTAGATGCAAAAGAGTAATTAATCAAAGTAATTTTTGTAAAGTTTTTTCTGGAGAATGGATGCATAGTTCAAGTTGTGAGCCATTTTTTAATGAGGAGAGTTACTTCCATGAGAATAATTTGGTGCATGCAGTTGACACCAGTGGTCGAGCATATGAGGTGAAAGACGGTTGTCTGATTGAAAAAGAGAAACTTGTGTCTAGAGATGTAGAAGAGGTATTAAGTGAGGAAGTTTTAGGAAGACGTACTAAGGGTCCAGTGTACAATTGGAAGTGTAGTAGTATTTGTAGTGTGCGACAGGATTCCATCGATGTGCTTCGTAATTTCTTACATATAGTAAGAAAAGTCTAAAACAGAAAATGAAGATGTTGCAAGACTTAGATCCTTGTAGAGTGAGAGAAAACACAGGTTTGCATGGGCATTCATTGGCTTGTCTTTCAAGAAAAGTATGTCAGAGTGTTTTTCATCATTTTAGGATGTTAGCTGTGCATCATAACAAAATGAGGAAATTAGTGAGAAGGTTGTATTATGCAAAAAGTCCAGCGCTTAAGTTTAAACAGTTAAACAGTGCTCTTTTGCATGGAACTGAATTAGATGTGAAGAAGATTTGTGAAGAAATTGAGATTTGTTATTTTTGTGAAAAAGAGGACAGTGTAGAAGACAATGTACAGATTTCAAGTACAGAAAAGTTTGTCCTGGAAATGAGCAAGTTTCAGTTGAAATCAAGTGAAAGGCCTAATTTTACTTGTGTGTGTTGTCGTCGGACTCATTATAAGATTCAGACTAGGTTAGTTGATTTATATGCAAAAAGTGAAATGAAAAATAATAGTGAATGGAGGAATTTGGCAACTTATTTGTTGGTGGAGAATTCTTTTGATTTGAGTTTTGATCAGCGTATTTGTAAATTTTGTTATAATAAATTAAAGGAAAACAGAATGCCTGCTAGAGCTGTTTATAATAATCTTGAGTTGGTAGGCATTCCTGCTGAATTGATGGATTTAAATACATATGAATCTATTTTGATTCAATGTGTCCATCCTTTTCAGGCAATTGTTCGCATGGAGCCTAAGACAGGGAAATTGCCTCCTTCAGATTTACAGAGAGGATTAAAGGGAAGAGTTGTTTATTTGCCTCTAGATTTCAAGAAAAATATTGATATAATTGGTGAGAAAAAGTGGAAGAAGAACCTTTAGTAATTTTAGTTAATGGGGTTCCGACAAAGAGTAAGAAAATCTGGCAAGATTTAGTGGATGTTACGAAAGTCAAAAAGGCAACGTTGTATTGGGTCAAAAACAATGAGTACTACAAACATGTATGTGTTGAAGCAGAGGAAATAGCTGCAGAAGAAGACAGTGATTGTTCAGTCAGCCAAATTGAAAAAGTTGATGTGTCTAGGGGTGAAGAAATATATGAACATTATACTGTTCATCCTTTGCATTCCAAAGAAGTAATAGGGAATGCAATTGACTTGTTTCAAATGAAAGCAGCAAAAGGAAGTCCCATTAGTGTATGGGAAGAAAGTTTGGAAGCTCGTTGTTTTCCTCAGCTATTTCCAACAGGTCGAGGTGGACGATATGACGATCGACCAGTTCAAATTCCTGCTTCTGAATACCGGACTTTAAGATTATATGCTGAAGATCCAAGGTTTCGTCAATGCATACCATATTTGTTTCATCTACTGTATGAAAGTGACTTGTCTGGACTTTCATATGCAGTAAACCATATATTGAAAAGTGGAGCACATCTGCAAAATGTTTCGGCGAGGGACTTTATGGAGAAAGTCAATCTGCAAGATAATATTTTGGAATCTCATCTAATCAATCTCATGGCATGTCAGCGTGGTACAAACGAGTATTGGTACCGTCGCCATGGGGAATAGAAATGTATGCTAAGAAACGTAGGAACTCCTACATGGTTCCTCACTCTTAGCTGTGCAGAGTATGCATGGGACGACTTACTTGAATTTCTACGTGAAGCAAATGCAAATATACAAAATATAGAATTGAAAACACCAGGAGAACTGTGTTCTTTGGATCCAGTGAATGTATGCAGATATTTCAATCATAGATTTGAAGCAATGATGTCTGTTATTACCAATAAAAAAAATCCTCCTCTTGGAGAGGTTTTGGATTTCTTTTGGAGAAAGGAATATCAAGCGAGAGGTGCTCCTCATATACATATGTTGTTGTGGATTAAAGATGCACCCAAATTTGGATCAGATTCGGATGAAACAGTGATGAGTTTCATTGAAGAGTATTCAACATGTGCTGTTCCGAAAACTACTGAAGAAAACAATTTAAGGCAACAAGTTTTACGCTTTCAATTCCATCGTTGTGGGAAGTACTGTCGTCGAAAATTCAAAAACAAGGAAAAGTTCTACACAAAATGTCGTTTTGCGTTTCTAAGACCAGTGATTTCTAAGGGAAGAGTAAATAATTTGATGTCATCTCTACGACATACTGTGACGAGGAAATCACCAAAAAATACATACAATTTAAAAAGAAATGAAGAGTCCAAGTACATCAACGAGTACAACCCAGTGATTTTGTCCATGTGGAATGCTAACATGGATATTCAGTTCGTTGCTGACAACTCTATTGCTGTGGCTCGATATGTGACATCTTACATCACAAAAAAAGAAAAGACAGAACTGAAGGAAATGTGGGAGGACATTTCACATGAAAAGAGTCTAAGCAAGAAATTATACAGTTACAGTCTGAAGATGTTGTCGCATCGAGAAATTGGAGCATATGAATGTTCTGATCGGTTATCATCAGCAAGTCTCTATGCCAAATCTAGAACAATCATTTGGGTGAGTCTAGGTCTTGCTGCAACACGAAACCGAGTTTTGAAATCTGTACAAGAAATTGAGTATTTGGCGGAGAAAGAACCAAACAGTACAGATATTTTGAAGACAAACATGTTGGATACATACTATCCAAATAGAAGTACTCACCTTGAGAACACTTGTTTGTATGAAGTTCTGCAAAACTATAGTTATAAGAGGAACATCACAGAAGATGTCAATAATAGAAAATATGCTGTCATTGGAAATGAAGGATGTCTAGTGAAGCAGAGAAAAGGCCATTTGATTAATCATGGAAAATTAAGTTGTCAATCTCCAGACAAAAGAGAATTTTACTATTTAGCTCTTTTGCAACTCTTTAAGCCATGGCGTACAGAAGAGGAACTACTTGGAGATTTTCTCTGTTATGAAGATTCTTTTAATGCAACCAAGGATACCATAGAATGTCCTGTTTTTCCAAATTATCTGCAAATGTTGAATGAAGAAATAGAGCAAGAAGCCACAATTGCTGAAGAGATTGCTAGAGACAGTTCTCAAGACAGTCAGAGTACTACTTCATTGAGTCAGGATCCACTAGGAGGACCAATTATCCAAAATGAAGCTGCCACTGCCATGGATGAGGTGGAAAGAGCTATGGAACAAGCTCAAGAGGATGTAGTTAACTTAGAAGATTTGGTGGAGCAACTAAACATTGAGCAGAAAAAGATATATGACGAAGTCACAGAACAGATTGAACATGGATTTGGACATGAGAAAAAAGAGTGCTCATGTACATCATTTAAGCCTGTCCGACTGTACGTAAGTGGAGAAGCGGGAACAGGAAAAAGTTTTCTGATTAAAGCAATAGCAACTTATCTGCAGAACAGGACTGAATCACCGCTGTCTTGTGTTGTAACCGCTCCAACTGGACTGGCAGCACATAACATTAAAGGAATTACTCTACATTGTTTACTGATGCTGCCAGTTGAGCATGATAATAAATTGCATTACAACAAGCTATCTGGAGATGCGTGTTCTGAAGTTTCCAGAGTCCTGAAGAAAATGAAACTTCTTATCATTGATGAAGTAAGCATGGTCTCAAATCTAATGCTTGCTTTTGTGCATTTGAGAATGCAAGAAATTCTTAGAACAGAGTATGATGTGTTATTTGGAGGAAAACACATTATTGTCTTTGGAGATCTACTGCAGTTGACTCCAGTAAAAGGACAACCAGTGTTTAAAATGCTCACGCATGAAGATACAAGGAAATCTCTTGGAAGCATTGGAAACGTTAATATATGGTTACATTTCAAATATGCAGAACTGCTTCAAAATATGCGACAGGCAAAGGATGAAGATTATAAAAATATTCTACAAGATGTAAGAATCGGAAAAGTAAGTGAACATGGAAAAGAAGCTTTACATGCACGATTAATTTCAAATTTGTATCCAAATGAAAATATTCTTCCAGAGAATATTTTCAAGAAAATTACTGAGAACAAATCTGGGATATATTTGATGCCAACTCTGCAAGAATATTCCATCTTCAACAACAAAATGTTAAAGTTAGAAAATGAAGAGATTGTGAAACTGGAAGTAATAGATAAAATAGAGCATATGGGAGCAACAATTATTTTGTCAAAAAATGTAAAAACAAAATTGGATTCATTAGAGAAGAGTATATCTAAAACAGCTGGTTTTGAAAAGACTCTGAATGTGTGTTTAAATTGTCGTATCATTTTGAGAAGGAATTTAAATGTTGAAAGAGGTCTGGTAAATGGAGCAATGGGTCATGTTGTTGATTTTGTGAATTATAGAAATAGAGATGGAATTTAATTTTAAAAAATTAAATTTGATAGCATTGAGCAAGTACAACAAATCAGTTGTTGTTCTGCTAGATTTTTGCTTGTAAAAGACTTATATGTTCGCCGAAAACAGTTTCCTGTTTGTTTGGCATATGCAGTGACAATTCATAAATCTCAAGGTTTAAGTGTAGATTATGCTTTGGTGAATATTGTTCGGTGTTTAAAGAGGGTATGTCGTAGGTAGTCACTCTGTCACAAGGATGGTGTCATCAGTGATATCATGAGTGATGTCACTGACCATGTCATGAGTGATGTAATATGTGACGTCATCAGCAGTGCATTGCACGCGCAAGTTATAGTGAGTCCAACTAACTATAACGTGGAATATCAATGGTTTTATGTCAGTAAAATTTCCAGCTAACTATAACTGGTGTGAAACCTCTGGTTTTTTCAGTGAATTTACTAGGTTTTTTAAATGCTAATTCCTAACTATAACTGGTGTGAAACCTCTGTTTTTTCAGTGAATATATATATATATAGATCTATATATATATATATATAAATATCCAAGGCGAGATTCACTCCCATTGGAAAGAACCGGAGGGCCACAGGCGGGGATCCAAAGAGAAAACCTTTTATTTCAGCACAGGCGGCATGACGCGTTTAGGGAAGAGTCCCTTTATCAAATGCCCTTTCACTGAAAACTGCTTCCTGTAACTTTTGAATGATCCATCTTGCTGCCATTGGTTAGCAGCGCAGCAGAGCCGGTTGCTTTCCTGAACACCTTGACGCCACCTCATGCGATAGACTGCGTTTCCCAGCATGCACCATCTTGGCTGCCAGGTAAGTGTTATACTGCTGGCTATTGGAAACTGTAAAATAGTTTGCTGGCGATCTCGGCAAAAGTGTGTGTAGGTGCAGTCTTCATCACACAGTGTCCCAGCTGCAACGAGGTTTCTCCCGGGCCCCCTTGACTTCTCACCGCTTGTATCCAAAGTTCCACAGCAGTTAGAGACTAGCATAAGTAGGCTTGCCCCTCCCGTGAAGTCACTGGTTGCAGATGCAACAACGCTGCTGTTGTCCTTTGGTTTGGCGGGGGTCTGGGTTTTCCAATGCCTTGGCAGAAAAGAGAAGACTGCAAGCAGATGCCCTTGAACCCAGGCCATGAACGAGACGGGTCCCCCATTTTATCACGCACAGGGCTTGCGTGAAAATTAGATCCAAGGCGAGATTCACTCCCATAGGAAAGAACCGGAGGGAAACAGGCGGGGATCCAAAGAGAAAACCTTTTATTTCAGCACAGGCGGCATGACGCGATTCGGGAAGAGTCCCTTTATCAAATGCCCTTTCACTGAAAACTGCTTCCTGTTACTTTTGAATGATCCATCTTGCTGCCATTGGTTAGCAGCCCAGCAGAGCCGGTTGGTTTCCTGAACACCTTGACGCCGCCTCATGCGATAGACTGCGTTTCCCAGCATGCACCAGCTTGGCTGCCAGGTAAGTGTTATACTGCCGGCTATTGGAAACTGTAAAATAGTTTGCTGGTGATCTCGGCAAAAGTGTGTGTAGGTGCAGTCTTCATCACACAGTGTCCCAGCTGCAACGAGGTTTCTCCCGGGCCCCCTTGACTTCTCACCGCTTGTATCCAAAGTTCCACAGCGGTTAGAGACTAGCATTAGTAGGCTTGCCCCTCCCGTGAAGTCACTGGTTGCAGATGGAACAATGCTGCTGTTGTCCTTTGGTTTGGCGGGGGTCTGGGTTTGCCAATACCTTGGCGGAAAAGAGAAGACTGCAAGCAGATCCCTTGAACCCAGGCCATGAACGAGACGGGTCCCCCATTTTATCACGCACAGGGCTTGCGTGAAAATTAGATCCAAGGCGAGATTCACTCCCATAGGATAGAACTGGAGGGACACAGGCGGGGATCCAAAGAGAAAACCTTTTATTTCAGCACAGGCGGCATGACGCGTTTCGGGAAGAGTCCCTTTATCAAATGCCCTTTCACTGAAAACTGCTTCCTGTTACTTTTGAATGATCCATCTTGCTGCCATTGGTTAGCAGCCCAGCAGAGCCGGTTGGTTTCCTGAACACCTTGACGCCGCCTCATGCGATAGACTGCGTTTCCCAGCATGCACCAACTTGGCTGCCAGGTAAGTGTTATACTGCCGGCTATTGGAAACTGTAAAATAGTTTGCTGGCAATCTCGGCAAAAGTGTGTGTAGGTGCAGTCTTCATCACACAGTGTCCCAGCTGCAACAAGGTTTCTCTCGGGCCCCCTTGACGTCTCACCGCTTGTATCCAAAGTTCCACAGCGGTTAGAGACTAGCATGAGTAGGCTTGCCCCTCCCGTGAAGTCACTGGTTGCAGATGCAACAACGCTGCTGTTGTCCTTTGGTTTGGCGGGGGTCTGGGTTTGCCAATACCTTGGCGGAAAAGAGAAGAATGCAAGCAGATGCCCTTGAACCCAGGCTATGAACGAGACGGGGTCCCCCATTTTATCACGCACAGGGCTTGCGTGAAAATTAGATCCAAGGCGAGATTCACTCCCATAGGATAGAACTGGAGGGACACAGGCGGGGATCCAAAGAGAAAACCTTTTATTTCAGCACAGGCGGCATGAGGCGTTTCGGGAAGAGTCCCTTTATCAAATGCCCTTTGCTGCCATTGGTTATATATATATCTTCAACAAATCCAATTAACGATCACTCAGAGGTTTGTGCAATTACCAGACTTGGTTTATTTACAGGTTACGCGTTTTGCTTAACAAAGCAATCTTGGTCACATATTGTATTGAGGTAAAGGGCGTGTAATACATAGACGGTGTAGAAAGTGAAAAGGGGGACAAGAAATGCAACAAACATTAAGTTACATGGCATCCATTTTGTAATGTGCAAAAATGATGTGTCTATATTCGCATTTCATACAGAAAACTTAGATTGAGCTGATACGGTCAAATGCACATTTCCAATATATACATTTATTATTCCTCTCATGCATATATAGTCTGTCATAGAACCCCAGGGATCCTCCCTCAGCCCGAAGCTGTTCAACGTTTACGTGGCACCACTCTCACATGTAGCCCAACAGCACGACCTCAAGATAATCTCCTATGTCGACGACACTCAGCTGATCCTCTCCCTCACCAAGGACCCCATCACCGCCAAAGCCATCCTGCACGAAGGAAAGAAGGCCGTTGCTGACTGGATGAAGACCAGCCGTCTGAAGCTGAACTCGGACAAGACGGAGGTCCTCATCCTCGGCTCCAACCCTTCAGCCTGGGACGACTCCTGGTGGCCGACGGCACTGGGGGCAGCCCCTACACCCACCGACCATGCACACAACCTGGGAATCATCCTCGACTCAACGTTCTCAATGACCAAGCAAGCCAACGCCGTCTCCTCCTCCTGCTTCAACACCCTCCGCATGCTCCGCAAGATCTACAGATGGATCCAGACAGATACAAGAAATACAGTCACCCACGCCCTTGTCAGCAGCAAACTCGACTACAGAAACGCCCTCTACGCGGGAGCCCCGACCAAGTTCATCAAACGACTACAATGCATCCAAAACGCCTCGGCACGACTGATCCTCAATGTACCATGCCACGGCCACATCACCCCCCACCTGATAAACCTGCACTGGCTCCCCGTCAACAAGAGGATATCCTTCAAGCACCTCACCCACGCACACAAGGCACTCCACAAGACCGGCCAGCCTACCTCAACAGACGGCTCGCCTTCTACATCCCCAACCGCCAGCTACGCTCCGCCAACCTCTCACTCGCCACCATCCCACGCATTCGAAGAAAAACCACCGGTGGGAGATCCTTCTCCCACCTCGCCGCCAAGGCATGGAACACCCTCCCACTTAGCCTACGACAGACCCAATACCTGCTGACGATACTCAAGACCTGGCTGTTTGATCAGTAGCACTCCCCCCAGCGCCTTGAGACCCTCGCGGGTATGTAGTGCGCTTTACAAATGATTGATTGATAGTGCAAGAAATAGAAAAGAAAAGGAAAAATAGAACAAAATTAGAAGTTGAAAGATTGTCGTTATAGTTATAGTTAGAAATTAGTATTTAAAAAACCTTAGAAATTCACTGAAAAAAACATAGGTTTCAGGGGAGATATAGCTAGTTGGACATTTCACTCGTACAAAACCAAAGAAATTCCCCCGTTATAGTTAGTTCAGATAACTATAATTCGTGCCCTTGCAACGCACTGCTGATGATGTCACATATTACATCACTCATGACATGGTCAGTGACATCACTCATGACATCACTCATGACATCTCAAATTACATCACTGATGACATCATCCAGTGAATGTGTGTTTTAGTGAAAATTAAATATGTTTTATATATGAATATGTCGAGGTCGATGGAAGAATATGTGGGTATATAAGTGCCTAAAAGGATGATTTTGTTTGTGTGAAACTGATTGTATAACTGACTAAGTGTATCTTAGTGAATACATGGGTTAGTGAGTAATCTTGAAATGTGTAAATATCTGTATCAGTCTCTCACTTTGTGTATAAGTGGCAGCATGGGTTGGTGAGTAGCTACATGAGTGTCTATATTTGTAATTAGTAAGCATGGGCTGAAAATTCGTTCCGGAATTTGCGGATTTTCCGCGATTCCGCGATCGCGAATCAGCGGGGACGAATTTTCAGCCAAGCACTTACAGGGTTACAGCAGCAGGTGCAAAAGTTAAAGCTAATTTTTTGTAACGTTTTACAAAAGGGTTACAAAGAAATTAACTCCAACTTGGGCACCTGCTGCTGTAAGCCTGTAAGTCCATCCTGGCGCCTTGTTGCCTACTTGCAACTATTCTCTGACCCTGCTCTGACCCTTGAAGCAGGGTCGGAGAATAGTTACAAGTAGGCAATGAGGCGCCTGTCACGAAAATTAAATCTCAACAGGAAGCACTGACACATATAAAAACAAGCATTTGCAATGCAATAGGTCTCGCACTAGGAAAGTTTGAGCTATTGGTCTTGTAAATGACAATTCTTTTTATTTATGTGTTGGTTTTGAAAATAGCTAAATTAATAGCTTTGTCATTTACAATGCCAATAGTTATAACTTTCGCAAATGTGACACCTATAGCATTTGTAATGCAACATGTTTTGTATTTACGTGACTTAGCTGTATTGATATTACAAATTACAATGGCTTTAATTTTTTAAAATAATTAATACTTAAATAAAAGTGATTTTAATTTATAATGGCAATAGCTTAAACTTTTGTAAATAACTTTTGTGAAGATTATGTTCAGTGTATTTTATTGTGACGAAAATCCAAGAACAGAAGTGAAATATTAACATCTTTTTGTGACATTTGTAATAAAGTTTGAAACATTGAGAGAACATATTTGAACCAGTTGTTGTTGAATGGTTGCGCAGATTGATGCTGGGGTGGTGCTGAGTGGTGCTGTGGTGGTGCTGAGTGGTGCTGTGGGGATGCTGAGTGGTGCTGTGGTGGTGCTGAGTGTTACAGGGATGGTGCTGAGTGATGCTGTGGTAGTGCTGAGTGATGCTGTGGTGGTGCTGAGTGATGCTGTGGTGGTGCTTAGTGATGCTGTGGTGGTGCTGTGGTGCTGCTGAGTGATAATGTGGTGGTGCTGAGTGATGCTGTGGTAGAGCTGAGTGATGCTGTGGGGGTGCTGAGTGGTGCTGTGGTGGTGTTGATTGGTGCTGTGGTGGTGCTGAGTGGTGCTGTGGTGGTGCTGAGTGGTGCTGTGGTGCTGCTGAGTGATAATGTGGTGGCACTGAGTGATGCTGTGGTGGCGCTGAGTGATGCTGTGGTGGCGCTGAGTGGTGCTGGGGTAGCGCTGAGTGATGATGTGGTGATGCAGAGGGCAGAAAGGCACAAAAAGCAGTCTAACAAAGGGCAGATGGGCAGAAAAACAAGGGGAATACGAGTCTAACAGAGGGCAGAAGGGCACAAAAAAACAGTCTAACAGAAGACAGAAGGGCAAAAAAACAAGGGAAAAACGAGTCTAACAGAGGGCAGAAGGACACAAAAAGCTAGTCTAACAGGGCAGAAAGGCACAAAAACGAGTCTAACAGAGGGCAGAAGGGCACAAAAAATGAGTCTAACAGAGGGCAGAAGGGCACAAAAACAAGGGAATAACAGAGGGCAGAAGGGCACAAAAAACGAGTCTAACAGAGGGCAGAAGGGCAGAAAAACAAGGGAGAAATGAGTCTAACTGAGGGAAGAAGGGCACAAAAAAAGAGTCTAACAGGGGGCAGAAGGGCAGAAAAACAAGGGAAAAACGAGTCTAACAGAGGGCAGAAGGGCACAAAAAACGAGTCTAACAGGGGGCAGAATGAATCCCGCCCTGCGTGTTTGTCCATGAAGATGCCACCTTTTTGTGCAATACCTCTACTCAACTGGAGTACTTTGTACTGTCTAATCAGTAAGTGCTCCCTCGTTGGCTAAATGTATAGGGGCAGATTTACAATAACTGACGCATCCCCAGGGATGTGCCAGTTATTGTGCGCTGCAGCTCCGCCACCCATGGTGCGCCGCATTTACAATGCGGTGCACCATGTGGCAAAAATCGCACAGATGCGTCACGCATCTGTGCCGTAAAAGCAGCGCATTGCTGGAACTGCGTCGAGCTTGCGACGCAGCTCCAGCAATGCTCTGGGGAGCCCTATCTCCCCAATGCTGCATCAAGCCTTGCGCCTGCTTCAAGCAGGCGCAGGGTTTTGACGCAGCATTGGCCTAAAAGTGACTGAGTGAATTCTTGTAGATTTCACTCAGCCACTTTTAGGAGGCGTTCCTGCGCAGGAACGCCCTCCCCTGCGCCGGAACGCCTCCTGATGGCGCAGGGCTTTACAACATGACGCATCTCTCAGATGCGTCATGTTGTTAATACCCAGCACCATGGCGCTTCTTTTGTGCTGCCGCTGCGTCACAGAAGGTCTCGGTAGACGGTGGGAGTGGTGAACCAGAGGGTGGCAGTGATGAACCAGAGGGTGACAGTGATGAACCAGAGGGTGGCAGGGGTGAACCAGAGGGTAACAGTGCTGAACCAGAGGGTGGTAGTGCTGAACCAGAGGGTGGCAGGGGTGAACCAGAGGGTGGCAGTGATGAACCAGATGGTGGCAGGGGTGAACCAGAGGGTGGCAGTGGTGAACCAGAGGGTGGCAGTGGTGAACCAGAGGTGCTGTAATGAACCAGAGGGTGGCAGTCGTAAACTAGAGGGTGGCAGTGTTGAACCAGAGGGTGACAGTGCTGTACCAGAGGGTGGCAGGGGTGAACCAGAGGTGCTGTGATGAACTCGAGGGTGGCAGTTGTGAACCAGAGGGTGGCAGTGGTGAACCAGAGGGTGACAGTGCTGTACCAGAGGGTGGCAGGGGTGAACCAGAGGGTGCTGTAATGAACCAGAGGGTGGCAGTGGTGAACCAGAGGGTGGCAGGGGTGAACCAGAGGGTGGCAGTGGTGAACCAGAGGGTGGCAGTGCTGAACCAGAGGGTGACAGTGGTTAACCAGAGGGTGGCAGTGGTAAATCAGAGGTGCTGTGATGAACCAGAGGGTGGCAGTCGTAAACTAGAGGGTGGCAGTGGTGAACCAGAGGGTGACAGTGCTGTACCAGAGGGTGGCAGGGGTGAACCAGAGGTGCTGTGATGAACTCGAGGGTGGCAGTTGTGAATCAGAGGGTGGCAGTGGTGAACCAGAGGGTGACAGTGCTGTACCAGAGGGTGGCAGGGGTGAACCAGAGGGTGCTGTAATGAACCAGAGGGTGGCAGTGGTGAACCAGAGGGTGGCAGGGGTGAACCAGAGGGTGGCAGTGGTGAACCAGAGGGTGGCAGTGCTGAACCAGATGGTGACAGTGGTTAACCAGAGGGTGGCAGTGGTGAACCAGAGGTGCTGTGATGAACCAGAGGGTGGCAGTTGTGAACCAGAGGGTGGCAATGGTGAACCAGAGGGTGACAGTGCTGAACCAGAAGGTGGCAGGGGTGAACCAGAGAGTGGCAGTGCTGAACCAGAGGGTGGCAGTGGTGAACCAGAGGGTGGCAAGGGTGAACCAGAGGGTGGCAGGGGTGAAACAGAGGGTGGCAGTGGTGAACCAGAGGGTGGCAGTGATGAACCAGAGGGTTGCAGTGGTGAAACAGAGGGTGCTGTGCCCATACACGACCGCATGGGTAACTTCGCCATGCAAGCGGCCCGCAAACACGCAAAAAGCCCTGCGAACACGCAAAAAACCCCACAAACATGCAAAAACCCCATGAACTCGCAAAAAAACAAAAGTCTGCAAATTTGCACAAATTCGCGGATTTTGAGGATTGCGAATTCGATTTCCCGCGAATTCGTGGAACACGAATTCGCAAATTTCGCCCATACTTAGTTGGGTTTTTGAGTATCAGTATGAGTGTCTGAGTGTCTGTGTGGTTGTTTGGGGGTATTACTTTGTGCATAGATGCATGAATGAGTGAGTCACTGTTTATATGTGTTGAAGACAGCATGTGTGCAGGACTGTATGGGTGGATGAGTGTGTGTATGGGTGTGTTGGTGACTGAATGACCGTCTCAGTAGTGACTTTATCAGTAACTACATATGTTTTGAACTAGTATATGTGAGTATTGGTGTTTGTCAGTGAGTATATGTGAGAGTGAGCGATTGGAAGAGTACCTGTATAAATGAGTATGTGTTTCTATATGTGATTGTTTGAGCGAGTAAGTATGTGTTAGTTTTTGTAGAAGTAAATGCGGTGGTGTGTGTATAACTCTATACACTAGTAAATGGATGTTTGATACTTTCTTTGCATGTGTGACTATGTGTGTGAGTAACTATGGATGACTGGCGGTGTGTAAGTGTATGTATAGGTGTATGAGTACATATGTATGTGAGTGCATGTATGAGTGACTGTATAGGACTTTTGATGAATGAGTGGATGTATGTGTAGATCTTGGAATTAGTGAATGGGTATGTTGTAACTGGTATTGGTGTGTCCATTGTTTGGAAAATGGTAGTTTGTATTTTAGAGTGCGTGTATCAAAGTTTATATTAAGGTGAGAGGAGGTCTGCCACTCTATCACAAGGATGATGTCATCAGTGATGTCATCAGTGATGTTATTTGAGATGTGATGTCATGAGTGATGTCATGAGTGATGTCACTGACCATGTCATGAGTAATGTAATATGTGACATCATCAGCAGTGCGTTGGGGGTCGCGAGTTATAGTTAGCTGAACTAACTTTAACGGGGGAATTTATATGGTCCCTGACACCTATGCTAATTTCTAACTATAACGTGCCTGAAACCTATGTGTTTGTCAGTGAATTTCAAAGGTTTTTTTAATGCTAATTTCTAATTATAACGTGCCTAAATCCTATGGTTTTTTAAGTGAATTTCAAAGGTTTTTTAAATGCTAATTTCTAACTATAACGTGCCTGAAACCTATGGCTTTTTAAGTAAATTTCAAAGCTTTTTTAAATGCTAATTTCTAACTATGTCTACAGAGGTCTGACATGTGAAGAAATAAGAAAAAACGCACAGGAAGAAGCAAAAGAAATGCAGAAAGAAGCAACAGAAGTCCACAAAGACGAAAGAACGTGCAGGAAGAAGCAAGACATGTGCAGAAAGAACCAACAGAGGAGCAGAAAGAGGCCTTGTTTCAAAATAATCCTTTGCCCACAACTTTTTCGGACGGGTACTGGTGGTAACTGACTCTGACTATCCAGGCCTAGAGCCAGTTGTCAGGAACCTAGTATATTGGTTCGCAGTTTTTGTTCCTCATGAGCAGTACCCAAAAGCCCACCTTCCAACAGCTTCGGCTCTGCACTATGAGTTCGGCAGAGGATCGAAGTGGCTAGACGAGGGGAGGTAAGGGAGGGTACTGCGGGGAGGGAGATCTGGAACGAGATAAACACAAACAACTGGAACACGAGAGTGCTGATCCACAGTAAAGACCAACTTTGGATTCTTGACACTAAATCCCTGATACCTGAAAGAAAAGCTATTGGTTACAAATAAACATATTAAGTTCTTCTCCTTAAGTGATATACTTAAACCCAGAATAAACAGGGAAAAGTATTTAGCGTAGAATTTCCTGCAATTCAAATCTACTATATTGATTTATGCAACTAAATGGCATCTGTTAACAAACATCCGTTTGTATTTCCAACTTTAACTGAATGAACCCAAAAAGATTACTTGTTCTTAGTTAGATTCTTTTGTCATAAAAAAGGTATTCCACATGTAATTTAACCTCTGACAAAACAGTGTCTGCAAAGATTATTTCAAAGAGTAAATATCGATCAGCAAAGGACTCGTTTTGCCAAAGAACGCTTCTATCTAAAGAACATCACAACTGTATTGCACTCGATATTTCCTATACAACACAACAAGGATAGGAGGGTCTCAGGGAAATATTTTAAGACCTGCCCAGGTTACAATCCCCTAATATCTGACATCAAAAGCCAATATAAACCTGGGGGTCTACTATTGAGTGAAATGTATACTCTGAAACACAAAGACTTATGCCCAATTGTTTGGTGCAAGGTAAATTACCTTCCAGTCTTAAGAGAAATGCTCGTAATCCAACACACATAACCACCAGTAACAGTAGGTGAGACCCAATGTCCAGAGATGGATTCCCATCAAAGTCTTGTTAATGATCAATATTATCATATGGTCATCCAAAGGTAGGACTGGGTCGTCTCTAGATCATTGAGACAGTGTCCATGCCCTCCATGAAAGACAGGGTTTCGATCCGCAATTACTCGTAGACCATGTGTATGACCATGAAATGGGAACGAGTGCAGTGCAAAAGAACTATGTGAATGTGAGATTAAAAGTAGAATAGAGGACAAATAGCGAAAAAACTTTAATAGCTATTGGTCTCTTTCTGATTAAAACCAAGAACAGCGCAAAAAAGCAGTTTAACCAAATAGCTGCATAAGGGCCAACATGTTTCTGCCAAACAGGGAACAAACTCCCAAGGCTTTCATCAGGGCCTCTGTTCTAAACAATTTTTTTGCCACTGCATGTGCGTGTTACATAAAAATAAACCATATACTCAATCGTGAATCAATCAAACTGAAAAGGATATGTGTTACAATTCCTCCGTGTCAAATGGTGTAATGTTCACCTACAATAAACACAAATGGTGTCAGTGTGTTGGATATACCAGTATCCAAAAATACAAAATTGCATTCAAATGACCTTACTCACCCATAGTGACAGGGGATAGGACCTCACCTCACCTGGACCAGGCTCAGGATAGGGGAGGCCACGCGCTGTGAAAGTAAGGAAATGGGTGCTTGATAAAAGAGCAGGGTAACTAGTTCTATTCCCTGCTCCATAAATCTATCACCTCTCTCTTTACTTAGCTTACAAACCCCTTGCTCCTACTGCTCTCTAAAAGGCTCACCCACGAACCATCCGAATAAACAGTTGCTCAATAGCTTTCTTATTTTAAAAAAAACAATTTACAGAGTGTATTTAGGCAAGACAGCATTGCTCTAAGTGCTCTTAATATTGAAAAAATCACTAACTTCCTACATTACAGTAGCCAGCCCATAGACCTCCTTACCTCTCCGTCGTTGCCTCAGACTGGACCTAAGTCTGGGGGAGGCAACAAGGAGGAAGGCAGGACTAATTTGAAAACCGAGCCTTCCGAAGCGTTAACCAATCGGAACGCTCCTAGCTCGGTAACGAGTGAAATGTACTAATTGTAAGAACAGTCCTTTTTCTTAAGCTGGGGATTGAAAACGAATTTGTTATGGGAACTTACTGCATGTTAGTTGGTATGTGCAGCGATTCCTCTCAGTATCGGTAAACACTAATGTTCGCGTAGCGTAGTCTCACGATCATTGTTAGATCTCGAGAGGTGTATAGAAGTACAGATTGACGTCACTGAGAACAAAACTGTAGTTCTAAAGGCCCGCGAGTTGTGAGGAGTTGTTAATTGGGTCCATAATGGCAGCCAGTAAGTGTGTCTCTAATTGAAGGCAAATACATAAAAATAAAATATAGTATTAAGAACCATAGCAGTTTCATGAAATAATTTTGCGTTATGATCACAGTTTGTATTTGGATATCGAGAGGTTTAAAACTACAACCTGACGTAATCACGAACAGGATTGTAGTTCAAAAAGCCTGCCGGTTACCTTTACAAGTTGTCAAGAGCTGTCAATTGTGCGCATAGATTGACAGCTCTTGACAACTTGTAAACCCAAGTGGTTTGGTGCATGTGTGCTGCCTGTTGTGGATATGTTTGCGGTCTTGCACGGCCACGAGAGAAGCCCGCAGCGTGGTGCTGACCCGTTCGGTTTCACTCGGAATCGGTAAGATCGGGAGGAGGCATGCTGACGCCAGCTGGCGCACACATGATGTTCACGTCACCTTCTGTAAAGCGGGGCAGGCGCCCCCCTGACACAATGCACTTTCCCACTTGGGTATCAACTTAAGACTATTTCAAGAAGTCGATCTGAATGCACCCACTTGGATTTAACAATAGCGGACTACAACTACCATCGGGCTGTGCGTACAGACCCGCCCACTGGGGCAGGAAGTTGGAACTTTAAAACGTGTGCTATCGGCGCGAGGCTTCTTCTTGTCTTGCCACTGACGAAGGGATGAAGATTCCCGAAACGCTTTTGGCCGAAGAATTAGTGATGCTAGTTACCATGGAGGCGAACTGCTTGCAAGTTGGTGACATTGAATAAAGAAGTGAACTATTGATCCTCCTGGGGCTTCCCTCTTTGTGTGCTGCCTGTTGTGGATATGTTTGCGGTCTTGCACGGCCGCGAGAGAAGCCCGCAGCGTGGTGCTGACCCGTTCTGGTTTCACTCGGAATCGGTAAGATCGGGAGGAGGCAAGCTGACGCCAGTTCAGGGCTGGCGCACACATGATGTTCACGTCACCTTCTGTAAAGCGGGGCAGGCGCCCCCCTGACACAATGCACCAACCCACTTGGGTATCAACTTAAGACTATTTCAAGAAGTCGATCCGAACGCACCCACTTGGATTTAACAATAGCGGACTACAACTACCATCGGGCTGTGCGTACAGCCCCGCCCACTGGGGCAGGAAGTTGGAACTTTTAAACGTGCGCTATCGGCGCGAGGCTTCTTCTTGTCTTGCCACTGACGAAGGGATGAAGATTCCCGAAACGTGTTTGGCCGAAGAATTAGTGATGCTAGTTACCATGGAGGCGAACTGCTTGCAAGTTGGTGACATTGAATAAAGGAGTGAACTATTGATCCTCCTGGGGCTTTCCCTCTTTGTGGTGTGCTGCCTGTTGTGGATATATATATATATATATATATATATATATATATATATATATATATATATATATATATATATATATATATATATATATATATATATATATATATATATATATATATATATATATATATATATATATATATATATATATAGTTTGCTGTAACACATACTGTGAACTCTTTCAATTCCAGCTGCACCTCCTTCAAGAATGGAAGGGAGATTTAAAGATGACGGAAGGAGGAGAAGAAAAATAAAGGGACAGCCAGAGTGGGATTCAGCTTCACAGAGCAACTCAACATTTTGGTTTCTTGCAACACAATAAATGATGTGTTGGCCCTGATTCAGGGCATTTGCAGACCACTAGCTCTGGTTACCAATGGTTAAGGCTGGACAGGAGATCTGGAACCAGGAAAGAAATGGAAGGAAGTAGGGTAACAGGGAGAAAAGTTTGAGGATCATGAGTGGGAGAGACAGGAACTATGGTGACCTCTATCTTATGTTGAGTTCTTGTAACTAATGTCAGATTTTACTTTGCATGCATTACATAGGTAGTCAATCCTTACATCACAATCATTACATCAGGAGTGATTATACTTTGTGATGCCACAATAGGCCTGCCAAGGGTCATAGTCTTGTTTTTATGCACCTTAGGCAGGTGATAAAAAGTAGGTATAGTGGGGTTTAAACGTCTCAAAAATAGGAACTCGTCAATGTCCAGAAGCCCTTTGTTATGCCATTTGGATAATACCGCATGATATTCCATAATGCTCTGTTGGTATTCATTGGCTGTGATAGATAAATAAGTATCCTTATTGTTCAATTGGCGGAATGCTTCATTGTCATAATTTTTTTTAGTCTGAATGACAATGTTCCCGCCTTTGTCTGCAGGCTTATATGCCTATTGTGGCATCACAAGGAAGCCTTACTGAAAATGTGTCCACTTATGTCGACTTCTTCCTTATACAACATGTGAAGACTCTGAAATCTTATATTCGAGACACTACAGAATTGTTGGACAAATTGGATTCATTGAAATGGAAGGAGGGGTACACCATGATGGTGTTGGATATAACTAGCCTATATACTTCTATCAAATACAAAGATGGTCTCCTAGCCACGAAAAACTTTCTGGACAAACGCTCACTGAAATACACACATTATAGTGCTATGGTTTTAGAGTTTGTCGAATTTTGTCTGACGAAAAACATTTTTCTCTTTCAGAAACAGCTGTACAGACAGCTGTCTGGAACAGCAATGGGCACCTGCTTCGCCCCCAGCTACGCAAACTTGTTCGTTGGCTGGTGGGAGGAGCAGGTGGCCTGGGGGATGGCAAACAAAGAGTGGACGGAGCAAATTTTGGGGTGGTATTGTTTCATTGACGATTTATTTGGCATATGGAATGGACCCCCGTACATGGCTAGAGAGTATATGAAAGTCCTAAATAGGAATGAGTTAAATCTGGAATTCTCTGTTGAAGTGAGTGTGACATCAGTTAACTATCTAGACATTAACATCTATGTGGAATCAGGAGAATTGAAAACCAGATTGTACCGCAAACCGACAGCGGGTAATTCAGTATTAGAAGCATCAAGTAGTCATCCATCTAATCTTATAAGAAGTATCCCCTATGGGGAACTTCTTAGGATTAAACACAATTGTACAGATGATAGAGAATTCCAAAGTGCAGCTAAAACCAGTTTGCAACGTTTTAAAGCACGTGGTTACAGCCACGAGATTTTGAGCAGTGCACTTGAAAGGGCAAATAAGCTTAAAAGAGAAAGCCTCCTAAAGACTAAAACAAGGAAGAAGCAGGATTCCAAAAGTGGGGGAAAATTTCGCCTCATAACAACATATTCTAAAAGTGCCACTCAATTAAAAAAGATTTTGAGAAGGAGTTGGCATATACTGCAGACTGATGAGGTTCTGAGCACAGATCTCCCTTCCAACCCGTTAATTACTTTCAAGAAGGCGAGGTCAATAAAAAACGATCTTGTGCAAAGTTACCTGGCAGAAACCCCCAAATCAGCCTTTGGTCCTCTTTAAGGGTTTTTCCCATGTGGGAAGTGTAAAGCTTGTAAGATCAGTAAGCGAGTTTTGAGCTATGAAATTCCCAATGTAGGAGTCCGTAGGAAGATCAGAAGGTTCCTTACATGTACCACCCCCTACAGTGTCTATTGTTTAACCTGCCCATGTGGGTTGCGCTACGTGGGGAGTACAATCAATCCCATGAAGATGAGAATATTAGAACACATGCGGGCGATTGCAAAAGGTGATGAAACATACCCCGTTGCGCGCCATTTTGATAAAGTACATCAACGCAATAGGGATTTGCTCAGTTACTTTGGGCTAGATCATGTCCCCAGCAGCCCTAGAGGGGGTGATAGACTACTACGACTCCGTAGATTGGAGTCAAGGTACATTATTGACATGCATACTACTCTGGGATTAAACAGTAGTGAAGAACCAGCCATATATTTGGGAGAATAGTTTGACATGTACCCCTTGTCATTGGATACAGTCGTGGGACAGCTGAGTTAAGATACTTATGACTAGAACACCCTTGATGGTATGCTTTTTGAAATTGTATATAATGCTCGAATTTGTATATAGAAAATTGACACCTTTATATTCTATTTCTCTTTCTCCCTTTTATCCTCTTTGGTTTCCTCTCCCTTCAGAGGTTCTGAGAATTTTGTCTTTCTTCTTCTTTGTATATATATATACTGTATATATGATGTATTGTTGGTCTTGGTTAGACACAGGCCCGAGTGAATGAAGAGTATGCCCATTCAGGGCAATATTATACTTGTGAATATGCATAGATTGCACTGTATATATCGTATATACGAGCTGGTATGAAATGCCGTTTGTATTATAGATAGCCCATTTACGGGCACTATTGGTACATATATTGCGATATTGTTTGTTTGTTTATTTGGACATTCAAAGATGGCGTTTCATTTGGAAGGACTTCTCTGCTATCGATGAGTCCTTCTTTGATTGTAACAACACGCAAAGTGTTCCAAACTGTGTCTAAGATGGCGCTACGGTAAACATAGATGAAGGTTTTTTTACCGAAACGCATCTGTTTGATGTAGTGTCAGTTTGCTGGTGAAAATAAACAACCCAAACGACCCCCCGTGAGTGCTTTTTTGTTTGCCGTAGGATAGAAGTCCAAAGTTATGGATATTGAAGAGATTATATATATATATATATATAGGTTTGGAGGTTCGAGGATTTGCGGCATATATATATATATATATATATATATTCACTGAAAAAACCATAGGTTATAGGCCATATATAGTTAGGAATTTGCATTTACAAAACCTTGAAAATTCACTGAAAAAACCATTGGTTATAGACCATATATAGTTAGGGATTAGCCTTTTCAAAACCTTATTTTACTCACACAAAACCATTGAAATTTCATATATAGTTAGTTCCACTAACTATATATCGCGCACCCGCAATCCACTGCTGATGATGTCACATATTACATCATTCATGACATGGTTAGTGACATCACTGATGACATCACTGATGACATCTCAAATGACATCACTGATGACATCACTGATGACAACATCCAGTGACTGTATGTTTCTGTAAAGTTAAAATATGTCTTACATATTGAAGAATGAGTGGATGTATAAGTGTCTGGATGAAGGATTTAGTAGGTGCATGACTGACTGTATGAGTGAGTGATTAAATGTGTCTCACTGAGTGCATGGGTTAGTGACTAAACTGTTTTAATTTGTGCATCATTATATCTGTTGTTCTACAAACTGCTGCATATGCTGATCAGTAGCTATATGAGTAACTGTATGGGTTATTCATTGGTTGTCCAAGTATTTGTATGGGAAACTGAGTGTGCGTGTATGGGTGGCTGGGAGGTGTGTGACTCTGTACTTAGATGTGTGAGTAGTTGATTCACTATATGTATGGGTTCAAAAGTGCATGTGGAAACAGCTGTATGGGCGGTTGACTGTGCATGAGTGTATTAGTGAGTGAATGGATATCTCAGTGCTACATGTCTAAGTAAGTACATATGTAAAACACAGTACATGTGAGAGTTGACATATATAAATAACTGTGCATAAGAGCCAGTGAATGTGTGAGTGGCTGTATGGATCATTGTGAACATGTATCAGGGATTGTATAAGAGAGTAAAGTAAATATGTGTTAGAATATGTTTGAATAAGTAAGGTGTGTATAACTGTATAGTTGAGAAAATGGAGGTGTGATTGATTTTTTGCATAACTGACTAGGTGTGTGAGTAACTCCATGGATGAGTGACAGTCTGTGACTGTCTGTTTACACTGATTGTATCTAAGGTTATATTAGAGTCTGAAGAGGTTCATGGTATTATCACATGAATGATATCATCAGTGATGTGATCAGTCATGTCAAATGAGATGTTATCAGTGATTTTATCAGTGATGTCATTTGAGATGTCATCAGTGATGTCATTTGAGATGTCATCAGTGATGTCATTTGAGATGTCATCAGTGATGTCATCAGTGATGTCACTAACCATGTCATGAATGATGTAATATGTGACATCATCAGCAGTGGATTGCGGGTGCGCGATATATAGTTAGTGGAACTAACTATATATGAAATTTCAATGGTTTTGTGTGAGTAAAATAAGGTTTTGAAAAAGCTAATCCCTAACTATATATGGTCTATAACCAATGGTTTTTTCAGTGAATTTTCAAGGTTTTGTAAATGCAAATTCCTAACTATATATGGCCTATAACCTATGGTTTTTTCAGTGAATTTCATTGGTTTTTTAATAGCAAATATCAAAAGCTGTAAAATGTCAAGTACGTGATAGGTAAAAACTGTTTCGTGTTTATGCACGCTGATGTGCTTTGAACGCTGCCCCCCTCCCCTCTTTTCTCTTAGTAGTACTCTCTCTTTGCAGATAGTGAAGAGTAGTTAACGCAGGCCTTTACCCCCGTTGTAATCCATCGTGCCTGCTTGTCTCTCCATTTGATTGATTGTTAGCCAAGCATTTACTGTTTTACAATTGATTCTCTTTGGTTCATTCTCTATTTACAAACAAGCACAAAGTCGCAATACTCTGTTTAGTCTTTGCAGATAGTGAAAAATCGTGAAAAATCGTGTAAAAAAATAAAATTAATCGAGCAAAATCAGTAGGCCACTAATTGGATCTCTTTTTGACCTCGCTAAAATAGAAATATTAGGAACAACCCTTCATGAGAAATACGAAAATAGTGAGATGAACTGAGCTCCACACCATGAGGGCTGCAAGACAGCTCGGCTCCGTCACCCACCCCGCCCAAAAAAAACGACAAACCCTATGCAAATATTAAAAATATATACAACACACCAGCAAAGAAACAGGGTAAAACATTTTATTAAATAACTATTTACATAACTATTTTATACTTTTTATTGCCCGATCCGGCTAGCTCAATCGATCGAGCATGAAACTCATGCACTCTGATAGCAAGCGTTGCTACTGATGCTATGCAGACCAAAACTGGTTTTCAGTTTGTACATTTTTCTAGATTTTTCCATCCAAGGTTGGTTGAGTTTGTAGAACGATGGCTTCAGATTTTCAACATACGGTGTGGTGGCGCGGACTGGGAGGGGGCGCTTCGCTCCTGCCCCCTCCCCAAGTAAGATTTTCATACGTGAAAGTACGTTAATGGTTTTGGTCCCTGAGTTGCTTCAATGTCACTGCCATTCTCAAATGGCATAAGTTCTGGATGTTGGGTGCCATAGTTCAGAGTTCTGAGCAGCGCTTGTAACACTGTCTGAAGCTTATTTCCACCTACTGCAGCTTCACTATTCTCAAAGTAAGTGAGTGTCGTTTGTGGACCTGACTGCATTTGAAAACAATGTGATATGGTACCTCCCTAAACCGCTTGACGGAGGCCCCCGAGGGGCGGTGTGATGGCACGGACTCGGAGAAGACGCTTGGCTCCGACCCCCTCCCCAAGTCTTATAGCACTGGTTTAGCCTGAGATCGCCCCCGACATAGGCGGCCGGCTCCCGGGGTCCGGCGGAACTTTTTGCCTTTTGATGACTCTTCTATTCTGGACCTTGTCCCACAATCCGTTTGACCTGAAGACACGCTGTAGTGGGGCGCCCCTTTACCGCTTTAGTTGCCATTCCGCCCGCTTTTGCTACACTGTGCCTCTTCCGCCATTCAGCTGTTTACCGCCCGCTCTTGCGACTACAGCGTCTCGCTCACCATGTAGTTGAGTTGCTCCCGCTCTTGTGATGCAACGATAAGCGACTGCCACAGGACTCTCAAAATGGCGGCCGGCTCTTCAGATTTGGACGTGGTCCACTAAAATGGCCCTGGGACACCTTGGAACTCGGACACTTCCCTGATAGGGCTTGGGTCCCATTCTCGAAAGCGTCCCCTCAGCCGTGAAGATTCTACAAAAGTCTTGGGGGCCCCCGACTCCCGCAGGCTTCTGGTGTGGAGCGGCTGCCATGTTTGCTCGTGGAATGGCCACGACTGACCTACGAGATGGTAGTGCTCTCATGCTGACGCCAGCTTTAGTCTGAAACATCCAGAAACACTGTAGACTACCAATTCGATCAGTTCCGGTAGCGCCCCAACATGACCCGGTAGAGAAGAACTTGCCCTCCCCTCTTTGACTGATGGTTCTTGTTGCCTGTCCCCTCTGTTGTCATTTTACAGAACTTTTTGGACTGCTGAAAGGAGTTGTGTTCCGAACGCTGGTTGGTGGAGACATTTTGACTATATTCTTGACCTACGTTGTCGCGTAATGCGTTATATGACACGCCGCGTTAGCGCACCTGGAAGTGATCCGGGGCGCGGCGCGCAGCGCGTAACGTAAGCATAACAGGTCATGTGACTTGTTAATAAAACTTTTTATTGGTTCATTTTACTTTTGTTATTTTAATAATGAAAAGCTTGGTCATATGACCTAAAAAATACGCTTTTTATTGATTTCGAACTTTTTTTTAAAAAACATATATGTTATAATATTCCAGGCTAATGTACTTTCCCGGAAAATTTACAACTGTCCTGCAAGTAAAATATATTCCTTTTTCGAGAAAAAGGGCGTTTCTTCGTTCCATGACGGAGCCGTTGAGTAAAAGAGACTCGGCCTGCTGTCTTAGTCGCCGATACGCCTGATTATCAGATTCTTATCGATCACTTTATGTTGCAGGAGTGGAAAACACAACTGCCCTTGACCATTTATCTTTACTGCGTTCCTACATATTATACCTTTTATCCGTCATGTAATTGGACTGCTTTATTTCACTTGCCTTTTACTGATTCGAAAACAGTGACTAAAAGTAAAAACTTTACCAATGTAAATACTACTACCATGTTTTTTTTTAAAAACCTTTATTGTGAAAATGTCAGTATACAAATACGGGCCTATAACCACGTGGGCCGGCCACGGAGCAAACTGAAATCGTATATGATGAGGAGACATTTACATTATAGAGGAACGTAACGAGCGAGCCATTAGGTTGCAAGAACTAAGGTGTCTAACAGTTGCGGAATCGGTGGACGTACATTTTGTAATTAAAATACGACAGGGCCACTTACAAAAAAAGTTATCTAGATATACATTTGCGTGCAAGTACCATGGGTGACGTTAATTCGAACTTTCAATAGTACAGTAATCAATAACACATCAGAACTTAATATCAATAGAGATGTCGAAATATTCAATCAATTCTCGTCCCCGCCCGCCATGAGCATCAAAACTGCATTCATATCTCGTGATATCAAGGTTGTTCAACCAGTACACAACAAGGAGTTACGAGTCCCATTTATCCCGGCGCCATTTTGGGCGAGGCCGGGCAGGTCCAAGATATAGTCAAAATGTCTCCACCAACCATCGGCCAGACCAGAACCCCTTTCGGCCCTTTATGCTACAAGATGGTGTCTTCCATTCAGAAAATATTGTTGGCAGCATTTTGAAAGGAAAGATAAACAGCCGTTCTCCTAGTGAGTCTCACATTGTTACATTTAGGAAGAATGTTGAAGAGTAATATGTGGAAAATCTGAAGCCATTTTTCTACAAACTCTCAATCAGCCTTGGATGGAAAAAAAAATCCTGAAGAATGTACAAACTGAAAACCAATTTTTGTCTGTATAGCATCAACAGCAACGCTTGAGTCAGCTTTGTGTCAAGCCGCCATTTTCATTCAATCAATAGCGTCCCCCTGCACACATTCAGGGACCTGGTCGTGTCTTCAGGTGAAACGGATTGTGGGACAAGAAGCAGAAAGGAAAAGGAAAAAAGTTCCGCCGGACCTCGGGAGCCGGCCGCCTATGTCATGGGCGATCTTTGGCCACACCAGGGCAATAGTGAAGCTGCAGCAGGTGCAAATAAGCTTCAGACAGTCTTACAAGCACTGCTTTTCTAAACATTTTTTGATTTTTTTGTATTTTTGCACAGTTTTATATATTTTTTTTGTTTTTGATGGAGGGGAAACAACAAAAAACATCCATTGAAAAAGGCTCAACAGTGCAGGGCGCCTTGTGCTGGTTCCGACCTATTCACACATCGGTCCACTACTGACATCACCTCATAAACCAACGGGGCACCCCACGCCGACTTTCAGCGCAGCATTGTAGGATGGCCACACCAGTGCGGCAACTTGCTGGACACCACCTCGGTGCCATCCGGATCTCGGCTCGTTCGAGTCACTGTACCGCAAGAGTGACCGGAACTCAGCTGGACACGCCGTCTTTCGGCGCAGCATTGTAGGATGGCCACACCAGTGCGGCAATTTGCTGGACACCACCTCGGTACCATCCGGATCTCTGCGCGTTCGACTCACTGTACCGCAAGAGTGACCGCAACTCAGCTGGACACGCCGTCTTTCGGCGCAGCATTGTAGGATGACCACACCAGTGCGGCAATTTGCTGGACACCACGTCGGTGCCATCCGGATCTCGGCGCGTTGTGCTGCCTTCGGCCTACTGTAGCCGCAAGTGCGGACGCAACTCAGTTGGACAGCGAGTGAAAAGATAAGGGGCGCCCCACTGCAGCCGAGGAGCCTCCATCTTGGGGGAGACGCACAGCCCCCACTGACTGACGCGACCTCACAGGCCAATGGGGCGCCCCACGCCGATTTTCGGCGTGGCATTGTAGGATAGCCACACCAGTGCAGCAACTTGCTGGACACTAACTCGGTGCCATCCGGATCTCGGCGCGTTGTGCTGCCTTCGGCCTATTCGCACATCGGTCCGCTGCTGACGCCGCCTCACGTGCCAACGGATTTTCTACGCTTTTTGTAGCCCTATGCCGCATAACAGGTCATGTGACTTGTTTATAAAACTTTTCATTGGTTCATTTTACTTTTGGTTTCCTAAAGATGGAAGGCTTGGTCATATGACCTAAAAATAACACTTTTCATTGGTTTAGAACATTTTTTTTCCCAAACGATGAAAGCCCCACCTTGTTTCTGGATGTTTCAGACTGAAGCTGGCGTCAGCATGAGAGCACCACCATCTCGTGTCTCCGTCGTGGTCATTCCGCGAGCAATCATGGCAGCCGCTCCCCTCCGGAAGCCTGCAGGAGTCGAGGGCCCCCAAGACTTTTGTAGAATCTTCACGGCTGAGGGGACGCTTTCGAGAATGGAGCCCAAGCCCTAGCAGGCAAGCGTCCGAGTTCCAAGGTGTCCCAGGGCCATTTTAGTGGACCAGGCCCAAAACCGAAGAGCCGGCCGCCATTTTAAGAGTCCTGTGGCAGCCGCCTATCGCTGCACTGCAAGAGTGGGAGCAACTCAACTACATGGTGAGCGAGACGCTGTAGCCGCAAGAGCGGGCGCAACTCAGCTGGATGGCCGCCACCTGGGGAGGCCCGTTCACGCCGCCTCCCCCACGCCCCCCCCCGGGCCGCCCCACGCCAATTTTCGGAGCAGCATTGTAGGATACCAAAACCAGTGCGGCAGTTTACTGGACATCACCTGGGTGCCATCCACATCTCAGCGCGTTCTGCTGCCTTGGGACTATTCGCACAACAGACCGCTACTGACGAGGCCTCCCCCCGCACCACCCGGGACGCCCCACGCTGTTTTTCTGAGCTGCATTGTAGGATCCCAAAAACCAGTGCGGCACCCAGGTGACATCACCTGGGTGCCGTCCAGAACTCAGCACGTTGTGCTGCCTTGGGACTATTCGCACAAAAGACAGCTTCTGACCATTGTTGCTTTTTTTTGTCAAAAATGTTTAAATGTTTTTACAGTTTTTGTTCCGTTCGTTATATTTAAAAGTTAATAAAGTTTTATAATCCTACTTTGTTGGAGTGCTATATATTTTTAAAAAATCGGGTGAATGGGGCCTTGAATCGGGTTATTGTCATGTGTGGGCTTTGCAAGTGTACTGCTACAGGATCGGACATTTCAAACTCAAATGCACGTTCTTTTTCTTACCTTTCCGAAGCATGGAGCGCAATAGCAGGCAGAGAAAGGGTGATGCAAGTGTTGAACACTGCCTGGCCTGGCAAGTTGCTGGCAGTGCCTCCCCCCCCCCGCCCGCTCCTGAAAGAGGACACACACACACCGCCGCCCGAGTACTTCACAGATCTTTAAAAGACCATGCGCTTGTTCGTGAGGCTTAAATGGTTTATCACCCCTTCTAGAACCCCTGCATCGACCCTCTGACGTTTCCTGGAAGAATTACCACGTAACACAATACCAAGCCTTGTCAGCTGAAACCCCCGAGGAATCGTGGGGCATATTATCAAGGGGGTTTATCTCCGCTTTTTTGGCTTTAAAAGCCAAGAAAGCGGAGATAAAATTATCTCCCTATTACCAAGCTGTCGCTAATACCAGTTAGTGACAGCTAAAAGGAGATAGCGACCATCTTGGGCCCCGCTTTGCATGTCAGTGATATTTATCACTAATGACATGCAAAGTGGGCGTGCCAAGATGTTAGCGACTGGAAACAGTCCCTAACATCGCTATCTCCTATTACCAACTTTTGGAGATATTCGCGCTAAGCGCGAATATCTCCAAAAGCTAACACCTGCCCTGAGCAGTTCTTAGCCATGTTATCCAATGGGAGGTGGATAACATGGCTAAGAGCATTTGCTCGATAATGCATGAATATCGCGGACTTTTCAGCAATATTCATGCATTGCGGCCGTTTTTTATCGCATTTGCGATAAACCTTGCTAATAGCAAGGTTTATCTGCGATAAAAATCGCCGATGTGCGGCGATAATTTTTGTCTCTAAACAAGTTAGAGACAGAAATTATCGCTAATTGTTGGTAATATGCCCCCGGGTTTTTGCTTGCAGAAATCGGGAGGCGGGAGACTAGCACTGAAATCAGTAGTCTCACGCCTGAATCGGGAGGGTTGGCATGTCTGGATTCTCTACAGCTGGGGCCATAAACTACATCCGCAGGGCTAGGTGATAGCCTGGGACCGGCCTGGCATCTAAAATGGCTGCCGTGCACGACAAAATTGTGGCATTGGAAAAAAGGCAAGATGGCGCAGACAATGTTTATCAATAAGGATTCATTTATAACAAAATATTTTATCGCACTGACAAATTGGCGGTCAACACTTCCTGATTTCCATCGAATTGAACGTTAACAGACGTCACGCAGCAAAAAAAAAAAAGCTCACGCACAGCCGCTTGAAGACATGTATCAACATATATGAGCCTCCTCAGCCACCCTCAGAAAACATAAGGGATTAGGATACGTCTCCCGCACCCCCTTATACCTAGTAATTTAATTAAAACGAAGCACAAAATGGCGAATTCCCGTTTCGCTACCAGTTTGCGGCCCAGTTCGCGGCCCGGGAAGCGCTTCTACCGTGAAAAATAATTTTTTTTTTATTTTCCCCACGGGACCCTTTAATAACCCCAACAACATTCCTAGGGGGTCAAGAGGGGTATACCTTGCCCCCTTTCATTAAATTCCCCCTTCGTTTTTCACCTCTTCTTCTCTCTCGATCCTACCGAGAGATAAGATGGCGGCCGCTCCGGACTGTTTAGAATGTTGACAGACACCGGGGAGCCAATCAGCTTCGCATCGCAAAGTTCCGTTTCGCGAAAAGTAAGCGGACCGGAGCGCAGCCCGGAGCGCTGTTACAGATATATATCTTGTTTTGAACGTTAATTTCTCAAAATCCACTGGAGCACATATATTGAGACCCAGCAAAGGCACATCGGGCTAACAGTCCCTACAATTTTGCCAAGTTTCGTGCAAATCCATTCAGCCGTTCGAGCTAAAAGTGAGGCCAAAGGCCCTATGGAAATTAACATGGGAAAAACGCGTTTTGGGACCCCCCTTTTTTCTCGGCCCCCCCTTTACGAAACCCCCCCAAATTTTCAGGGGCTGCTCAGAAACAAAATGTGCCATTTTCCTGAAAATTTCAGCCGATTCCGTCCACAAACGCCAAAGTTATTAGACATAGAATTTTCAAAAGTCCCATAGACAAAAAATCCTAACTATATATACCTACTGGCGAGACACCAGTAGGTAATATATATATATATATATATATATATATATATATATATATATATATATATATATATATATATATATATATATATATATATATATATATATATGTATGCATGTGTGTGTATGGGTAAACAGTCAAAATATCGAGTAAAAAATATTGAATGGACATAATATCGAGTTTAAAATACAGAATGGACAAAATATCGAATGGACAGAATATAGACATCAAAAATATCGTTTTAAGGTAAGTAATGTAATATCGAATGTTAAAAATATAGAAAGTTAAAATATCGAAGTATATAATATAGGTTATTAAAATTATCGAATTTTTAATAATATCAAATTTTTTATAGTGTTTTTTATGTTATTACATGTGTGAAAAGTGTGTATTTATGTCATATTTATTTTAATTAATGAATTTTGTTTTTTTAATTTTTGCGTAATATAATTCTGTAGCGGGTTGTGGGTTTATAGGGAATAGGGTGGGAAGTAATTTAATTATAATTAATTAAATATGTAAATTTATCTATTGGTATTCATTTTTAATTAATTGTTAATTAATTTATATTTGGTAATTATTTATATTTCAATTGGCAATTAATTTTAATTAATTGATTCATTGCTAATTATGTTAATTTTACTAATTTATTTTCTGTAGCGGGTTGTGGGTTTATAGGGGAATAGGGTGGGAAGTAATTTATTTATAATTAATTAAATAATTCAATTTATTTAATTGTATTTAATTTGAATTAATTGTTAATTATTTTATAATTGTGAATTAATTGTTAATTTGTAATTAATTTGTAATAATAGGTAACTAATTGTAATAATTAATTTTAATTTGTAATTTTAATTGATTAATTATTATATTATATTAAATTGGTAATTACTTTTAATTATTTTTTATAGATATTAATTTATATTTTTTTAAATAACATATGCAGTATTTACTTTCCCTACTGTTGCACTCTCTGGAGTGGGAATAGTAATTTTTACCCTTACGCTATCCAACGCTATCCCTACTGTTGCACTCTTTGGAGTGGGAATAGTAATGTTAACCCCTATGCTATCCAACGCTTTCCCTACTGTTGCACTCTTTGGAGTGGGAATAGTAATTTTTACCCCTACGCTATCCAACGCTTTCCCTACTGTTGCACCCACTGGAGTGGAAATAGTAGTTTTTACCCCTACGCTATCCAACGCTTTCCCTACTGTTGCACTCTTTGGAGTGGGAATAGTAATTTTTACCCCTACGCTATCCAACGCTTTCCCTACCGTTGCACTCACAGGAGTGGGAATAGTAACATTTACCCCTAAGCTATCCAACACTTTCTCTACTGTTGCACTCACTGGAGTGGGAATAGTAACTTTTACCCCTACGCTATCCAACGCTTTCCCTACTGTTGCACACTCTGGAGTGGGAATAGTAACTTTTTACCCCTACGCTATCCAACGCTTTCCCTACTGTTGCACTCTTTGGAGTGGGAATAGTAATGTTAACCCCTACTCTATCCAACGCTTTCCCCACTGTTGCACTCTTTGGAGTGGGAATAGTAAATGTTACCCCTACGCTATCTAACGCTTTCCCTACTGTTGCACTCACTGAAGTGGGAATAATAATTTTTACCCCTACGCTATTCAATGCTATCCCTACTGTTGCACCCACTGGAGTGGGAATAGTAATTTTTACCTCTACGCTATCCAACGCTTTCCCTACTATTGCACTCACTGGAGTGGGAATAGTAATTATTACCCCTACGCTATCCAACGCTTTCCCTACTGTTGCACCCACTGGAGTGGAAATAGTAATTTTTACCCCTACGCTATCCAACGCATTCCCTACTGTTGCACTCTTTGGAGTGGGAATAGTAATTTTAACCCCTACGCTATCCAACGCTTTCCCTACTGTTGCACTCTTTGGAGTGGGAATAGTAATTTTAACCCCTACGCTATCCAACGCTTTCCCTACTGTTGCACTGTTTGGAGTGGGAATAGTCATTTTAACACTCTTGCTATGCTACGGTAATAATATTGTATATTTTTTAATAATGTTATGTTAATATATATATATATATGTTTTAACAAATAAAATTGTATTATTTTTTTATAACTTACATTAATTATTTAATAATTTTAAGGTTATTTAAGTATTTTTAAGTATATTTTAGTTATTTATTTTTTTTTTTTAATTATTTTACATTAATTTTAATAAATTCGATATTTTTACAAAGTACATATTTGTAAACGATATTTTTGATTCAATATATTTGTACTTACTTGTTTGTAGATAGGACTTCGATATTTTTGTAGTCGATAATTTGGAGTCGATATTTTAAATGCCTATATTTTTGTAGTCAATATTATGTCAGTGATCCGTGTGTATGTATGTGTGTGTGTGTGTATATATATACACACACACACATACATACACACACATGCATAAATATACATTTTTTATATATTATATATATACACACACACACACATAAATACACACACATGCATACACATAAAAATTTTAATTAATACGTTGCAATATTTTTAAAGTAAAATACTAGTTATTTTAGCATACTTTTGTATTGAGTTTAAATGCAAAATGCCCTTATTTTTGTCACTTACAATTGAATATTTTCTTTTCTTAAAATGTTAAGTACAAAATGTACTTAAATAGTTTTCTATTACATATATTTGTATGTGTGACTATCTAATACATATATACACACAACCACCAACATACTATTGACTTAGGCAATATGTGTATTTACAATATTAAATCCCTAGCATATTTAAATATCCATTGCATGATGCTACATGACGACGCAACGCGGTGGCCATCTTGAAAGCATTAATACATTGTTTTCTATACTTTCAAGATTGCAGCTAGGCTGCATTGTCACGTTGACTCCTACATTCTATGCTTTCAAATATAAAAAAACAATGATGTCTATGCTCTAAACATAGCGTGTCTGCGTGTTGTCGATATTGTCTCTGCCCATGCTGGTGCATTTTAAAAGCATCCAGCTTTGACAAAGACAATAGCGGTGGCAACCATGGAGAAGAAAAGGAGCCGCAGAGGAGGAGTAGATGGGGAAATGGGGTACCATGAGTCACATGAAAGTGCTGTGCAACCATAGAAGAGGTGTGGCACAGCAGCCAGGGTGCCTGACTCCAGCCCATGGGGTTCACGGTTTGGTCCCTGGTGCCGGTAGCAAGTCAGCTCAGCACCATGTGACTCGAGGCAATAGATTGCTTAATCTTCCCGAAGGCCCCCAGCGCTGGGACACCTCTCCTCGAGGCAATAGATTGCTTAATCTTCCCGAAGGCCCCCTGCGCTGGGACACTTCTCCGGAGGTAGCTGTGGCTTTACAAATGCTGGTATTTCATTTCATCCAAGGCAATGTCAAATCCGCCATCAGGCGCCTGTTGTACCGTGGAGGAGTCTGGGAGGGAAAGTATGGGGATGGTTTGTGAGCAGGGAAAGAGCCCAGGCATGCTTTTAAGCAGACAAGAAAGCTATCCAATCATGCATAAGGGGCTGCCCCAAAACCTGCTCTCTGCATTACTGTATACAGTGCTGTCAGTTGAAGTTGTCTGTGGTGAGGGAGAAAGAATTAAATACCCAGATTTTATGTATGTTAATTTGCAGTAGAAAGTCTTAATTGGACACATTTTAACGCAGGATACAGAAACTGTACAAAAACTTTTAATACTAGTGTTCTAGGAAAACTTTTTTGTAAATGCGGTAAAACAAAAAAAGAATTAATCCAGATACTGCTGTTGTGCATTTCTTTCACTATGCTTTTATTTCCCCTCTACTAGTAAATCGTCCATTAAATCAGTTAAATAATGGTTACCCTTATCTAGTAATCACGGCACATTCCTAGATAGATTTACATGGAGTGCTTTTCCATAAAATACACTGAATTTATGCCATTCATGTGTCATAATTTCTCTCTGTACCCCTAGGCTTGAAGAGATACCCTGAAACTCTACCAAGCCCTGCACTGGAATGTGTCAAACCAAGAATTTCTGTTCTCAGAAACTGCCTCTTGCAATGCTCCGCTTAAAACCAGAATAACAAGTTAGTTAGTGCCTCAGAGAAGAGGTCTGGGCCACGGCTATCGGAAAGAATCTAGTTGCTTCATTTCAGACATTCCTAGAGTTATAAACTTGTCACCATTATGAAATCTGTAATTGCAGGCAAAATACATTTGCTTTCGGGTTTTGTTTTAAAAACATCTTAATAATTTGCACCTGAGGTTCTGTTTATTCTGTGAGCTGGAATGAACACCACAGACACTTCTGAACAGGCCCCCTGCCCCACGCGCCTAGGGGAGGGGCACCCTTAGTTGCACGAAACCTACGGGAAACGAAACCTAACAAGTATTTAAGGCTGTGCCCAGGGGAGTTTCATTCTCTTTGTCCCCTTAGGCCAGAGGTCTTCAAACTTTTGGCTGCCGAGACCCCCCTGTCAACATTTTCAAGCGTAAGGACCCCTTCCTGACAAAAATTTCTAAACCTTTAGGTTATGAGGAAGGTGAGGACCAAATTATGCGACAGGCTTGACTAAATTGTGTGAGTAGAAAATGTAAATAATGTTCTGTGATGCTGCGTATTTTGGGGTAGTATTGCTTAATTATTTAGAATTTTTTTAAACACAGTAATACTGAGGAAAGATTTCACCCCATCAGTACCAGTTTATAACCAAAATACAGCAATTGACATCAGAAAGATGTCTAGTCAACCTCTGTGAAGGGCCTCCCAATCCGCAGGAATACGCGCTGCCACATTAGAAGCTCACCTGGCCATGGCCGGGAGCAGCAAGGGTGCATTCAAACCGTGGCGGTCTTGTGCAGAGTTAAGCAGTTTACACATGCCCCTTTCCTCTCACCCCCTTCCTTCCATCCCTCTCTTCTCTCCCAGCCCCGGATCCCTCTCTCACATTGCAGGCAGATGGTTATTAGCCCCATGACACCTTTTGGTACCAGTAGCACACTACAAATGTAAATAATAGGCAGAAGCAGGGGATCCACTAGACCCGAACTTCGGGGGGGGGGTAACACTCCCAGCCAGGGCTTGTCCAAGCACTGGTCGCACACAGTGCAACAGTCCTTTCACCTTCTCCATGAATTCCCTCACTACCACTCACCAACAATACACCTCATCTCTCTATAGCACCTGTCTGACAAACATTTCATTTTTTTATAGCGCTACTCTTAGGTTACTCACACTCAGTTCTGTGATGTGCATGGTACATCTTCTTTGTACCAGGCACTTTAACCTTCTGCACTGTGTGGGTGACAAGAGTGCCCATGTGACTGCACGGTGAGCAATGCAACAGTGTGAGAGTAGGGTAAAAGGAGTGACTTCAGGGTGAGTAAGGGGGCCATATGAATTTGGGTTCGGCTGTAAGTGCAGAGTGGGACGAATTAGTGCATGGTTAGTGATGGCCTTGTTTGAGTGAGCTACAGATTGACCAGTAAGGGGGGACAGGTGAGTGAAGTGTCACATGAGTGCAGGGTGAGAAGTGTGCTCATGTGACTGCAGGGTGAGGTACAGAGTGAACAATGCAAGCAAATTTTTAGTGCAGAGTGATCACTGTGAGAGCAGGGTGAGCGGGTGAATGTTGTGAGTGCATTGTGATCACTGTGAGTGCAGGGTGAGCGGGTGAACGGTGTGAGTGCTTGGTGATTGGTGTGAGTGCATGGTGATTGGTGTGAGTGCATGGTGATCGGTGTGAGTGCATGGTGATCAGTGTGAGTGCATGGTGATCGGTGTGAGTGCATGGTGATCGGTGTGAGTGCATGGTGATCAGTGTGAGTGCATGGTGATCAGTGTGAGTGCATGGTGATCAGTGTGAGTGCATTGTGATCAGTGTGAGTGCATTGTGATCAGTGTGAGTGCTTTGTGATCAGTGTAAGTGCATGGTGATCAGTGTGAGTGCATGGTGATCAGGGTGAGTGCATGGTGATCGGTGTGAGTGCATGGTGATCAGTGTGAGTGCATGGTGATCAGTGTGAGTGCATGGTGATCAGTGTGAGTGCATTGTGATTAGTGTGAGTGAATTGTGATCAGTGTGAGTGCTTTGTGATCAGTGTGAGTGCATGGTGATCAGTGTTAGTGCATGTGATCAGTGTGAGTGCATGGTGATCAGTGTGAGTGCATGGTGATCAGTGTGAGTGCATGGTGATCAGTATGAGTGCATGGTGATCAGTGTGAGTGCATGGTGATCAGTGTGAGTGCATTGTGATCAGTGTGAGTGCATTGTGATCAGTGTGAGTGCTTTGTGATCAGTGTGAGTGCTTTGTGATCAGTGTGAGTGCACTGTGATCGCTATGAGTGCATGGTGATCAGTGTGAGTGCATGATGATCAGTGTGAGTGCATGGTGATCAGTGTGAGTGCATGGTGATCAGTGTGAGTGCATTGTGATCGCTATGAGTGCATAGTGATACGTGTGAGTGCATTGTGATCAGTGTGAGTGCATGGTGATCAGTGTGAGTGCATGGTGATCAGTGTGAGTGCATTGTGATCATTGTGAGTGCATGGTGATCAGTGTGAGTGCATGGTGATCAATGTGAGTGCATGGTGATCAGTGTGAGTGCATTGCAATCAGTGTGAGGGCTTTGTGATCAGTGTGAGTGCATTGTGATCAGTGTGAGTGCATTGTGATCAGTGTGAGTGCTTTGTGATCAGTGTGAGTGCATTGTGATCGCTATGAGTGCAGGGTGATCAGTTTGAGTGCATGGCGATCGCTGTGAGTACATTGTGATCAGTGTGAGTGCATGCTGATCAGTGTGAGTGCATTGTGATCGCTATGAGTGCATAGTGATCGCTATGAGTGCATGGGGATCGCTGTGAGTGCATTGTGATCGCTGGGAGTGCAGGGTGAGCATGAAAGTGAAGGCGAGAATGAGAAGTGAGTAGTATGAAAGCAGGGTGCATTCTCAGAAACTTGAAGCGTAGGGTTTCAGATATAAGTTAAACTATTGCTATAATGGCATTAAACAGGGATCGAGAGTGGAGGAAATAAATAATGTGCTGATCCTGCAACAAACTTCCAGTCTAATGATTAGGGTTACCAGCTCATTATTTTGATGGCCCAGAAATAAGCAGTCACCTATGGCTGTATATTTTGCACTTATCTGTGAATACTTAGAAGAGCAAATATAAATAGAAAGCACTTTTAATTGTGTTCTAGGGATGCCTCAATGATCCATGACTAATAATTAAAGAGAATAAAGACAGAAAAGTCACATAACTAATTAATACATACTTTTTTATTTATAACTTAATTTAGTGTCAAGAGCAGGTCTCTGCAGGATCTTTAAACACATAGCAGGCATGTTTCTTTTGGCAACCCAACTTTATATTTCTTTTCATTAAATGCATTGTCACACTACAGCAGTAAGTGTAAAAATACAAATGTAAGGAATAGGCAGAGTGGGGGCCCAGGGTGTACTGGAACCATACAAAAACTAAGCGTTGGTAATCAGTTAACAAAGGCATGTAAATATGCTAATGGTCTTTAAAGACTTGTGAAAAACTCGGGCCGGAGATAAGACTCCAGACCCTGCCCAGCCGAGGCCCTAGGTGCGCGAGCTGCACTGCAGCAGCCCGGGCTGAGACACAGGATGGGGGAGGAAGGGGGCTGAAGCCCTGGAGGTCAGGGCAGAAGTGACATTGTGAAGGCGCGACCCCCTTTGCATCGCTCCACGGCCCCCCTGGGGGTCGCACCCCACAGTTTGAAGACCCCTGCCTTAGGCTGCAGCCTGAGCATCAGGAATGTCATCAAGAGCATGGTAGTTGTGGAGTGATGTTCCTGTCGGGCTGAGTCGGAGGGGGCCAGGCAGTGGTCGAAGTGGGCGGGAACGGCAGAGCACGGCGTGCCCCTACTTCTTTAATTCTATAGATTCTGTTTCCCTACTTTTTTATTATGAACATGCGTCCCTGGACGTCAGAAATATTTTGTTCGTGGACGGGCGGGGAACAGAGAAGGAAAAGGTCTCTGTCTCTTACTTCCTGCCCAGACAAGACAAGGAAAGGTGTCCGCTTCTGCTCTGCCACTGGCAGCTGCCCCCTTTTTCTTACTCCTATTCCCTCTCGTTCTGTCTAACTCCTTCTCACTTTTCCGAAAATCATGAATCAAGAAATGGTTCTCACTGTTTCTTCCTGTCGTCCATTTGTACCCCTGTGAAATGGATGCAAAAAAGAAAACCACTTTTGCTGGAAATGCCATTTTGAAATTTTTCTATTCCAAAGTGCAGCCTCGGAAATAAAATGTTCAAACTCTGAAAAATAATTAAATAAAGCAAGATGGAGTGTTCTTAAAGTGGCCAGATAATTTCTTTCAAACCCCAACACATTAGCACCACTTTACAGAGTTTGCCAGTAAAGTGCTTCTTTTGTTTTCTTGGGTTTCTTTGAACAGCATCATTTTCCTCCAATACCTCCTACCTGGAGGCAGGACCGGCGCTAGGCATGGGCAGTGTGGGCATCTGCCCAGTGCCTGCCACTCTGCCTGCCAGGATGGGGCCCCCCACAATGGCAATTAACACCCCACTAGTCCTTGTGTATGTCTGCCTATCAGAGTGAAAGAAATGCTTCACAAACGGGCTCATGGGAGGGGGCAGCCCCCTCCTGGGGCCTCTAAGGGATGGTGTGGGAAGGCCTAGGGGAGGGTACACCTCTCACTCAGCCAGTTCAGAGACTCGGCAGGGCGCCCATTGTCAGCACTTTAACCCACACAGGTTTAACTCAGCCCCCAAGCAATTCTCACACCTTCAGTTCAAAATGGGCTGTACAAGAGTTGCTTGGGGTGGCTGTGAAGAGGAGCTGCGGCCCAAGTGGAGTCTGCACGAAGCAGCTTCCCTGAGATTAGAAGGTGTCATTTATGTAGATTTCAGGGGCCTCCCACATTCCCTTTAGCCCAGGGCCCCGAAAATCCTAGGACCAGCCCTGCCTCGAGGTACTGCAATACCTGGTTGATGGGTGGATTGGAAAATGAAATGTGTACAGCGTCTTTGTGTTCACAAATGTGGTCTTTTGAAACCATACTTCTTACGTTTTGTAAGCATATAAGCAGTGGACAATGAAATGGGTCCTTTCTGGGCCCTGTAGTTATGTCCTTAACTTTTCAGGCAAAAGTACTTGTTGATTTCTGAATAATGACTGTAAAAGCGTTACGTTCACCATGTTCCTGCTTACATTTTACATGCTTTATTAAATCTTTCATTCCTTATGAGTGTTTGCTTTTTCCAGGATGTTGTTACCTTTTCTTTTAGGCAGCATATTGCTCTTGCCTAGTGTGTAATTTGAATTGAGTCGCATCCAGTTATTTATAGCAGGTCAAATTGGATTGTAGCTGAAGGCAGTATGAGTTTCTCTCAGTGGGTCAGTATGGTGTTCAGTGAGGGAGCAGTTGTAGCACTGGGGGCAGAGCTGCTAAATTTAGAACTGGGGAACCAGGTTCAGCCTTCATGAACAGTCCCCCAAACCACTCTCCTGAGGGAACACATTCCCATGCCAGACCTTAGAAGGCACCAGAAAAGCCCTGGTATGTTAGCACCAGCAGGTGGACCCTAGCAGTGGCAAGTGTGGGTTCACCTTGAAGGCTTGCCCACCACAATCAATACTGAAGTTCACCTCCAGTCTTGCGGGCAGGCCTACGAAGTAGCAGACCCTAGAGCAAAGGCAACTCTGTCACTGAGGTCACAGGTCCCCTGAGAAGAGCTGGCTCTAGGGCGGTGCGACTGGTGTGACCGCAACAGGTGCTGACATTGAGTGGGGGCGTCGTATATTATGGTTTTAAAAGCATTTGCTGCCTCCTTCCTGGCCGCCAGCTATTTCGGCAATAATAAAAATGTCACGATAACTCGGATGAATAAACTTCTTCCTAGAGCGAGATCGGAGATTTGTCTAGTAGAGGTTTTGACTCATGGAAAGATAGCACAGAGGGTTAATGTGCCTGCTGCAAAGAAAATGTACCAGGCCCATCACAAAGTGCACATATTGTAAATAGGTCAGTGGGTTACTGCTTTTGTCAGTGAGATCCTTTTGCTACTTACAGTTTATAAGTTAAAATCCTAACAAAGAAGAGTGAGCTATTTACTTTCATCTAAGAGCTGCATACAAACTGCAAGGTATAAACTAGAGCGTTATGTTTTTTTCCCCTAAGCCTTTGATTATCCTAATGTTGCAAAAAGTGTTATTTTTGATACAAATCAATAATGATTTTTAAAGAGAACCCCCAATCATGGTATTAAGTTTTAAATTCTGAGTTTGTGTTTCTCCAGGTCAATCACTATTAAACTATACAGTCTACTAGTATGGTTATCATGTGACTACTACACCTTATAGTCCTATGTAACATTTCCTATACAGTCATTTACACACGTAAAATTGATTGTCTCTGTGTATATTGCTGACGAAAGAAACTCCATGGCTCGGAAACAAATGGCTTGTGCTTCCACTTTTAAGGATTTTTAGGACATTCTGTGATTAAAATAAATTCACAAAGTGGAATATGTTTTTAATGTCAATAGCTCATATTAATCGTTAAATAATCATGTATATCCATTGGTTGAATTACCTAACATAATAAGCTGTAACTGGTCAGTGAAATGCCACACAAATACTAAAGATTGGGATGTTTTGCGCACCCTGGCCACACCTCTAACTCCGCCCACTGATCCAATCCTCAGGTTATTCCCGCCCTCGGATTCTCCTCCCACAGTTCCCCTACTTTTTTTTCCCCACTTCGACCACTGGGGCCAGGGCGTTATGCATTTTTTAACCTATTGATGTGAGTATGTATTTTCAGTGGGTAAAATTATCTGAGATCCTATTCCAATCTATTTAAAGAGAGTGACTCTTCATCAATGACCCTACCGTGTTAACTTTTCCTGCTTCGTTTAAAATCTTTTAACTTTACATATATTGGGATTGACAGCTAATTTGGCGGAGAAGCAGGGTAACGGCGGCCGAGTTCATAGAGAAGGTATTGCGGTACTCCTATACATTTTATAATATTGAGGATTAGCGTTCAGGACATTTCACAAATCCTGCTGGCAAACTTTCCAAAAATGTCTTTAAATGCAGAACAACTGCAACAGTTTATAACTGCAACAGTTCATAAATACTATAAGGCATAATAAGTAAGGGTACTGATCTGATACTAAAATATTATTTTATCTGGATTTGATTTTTACATTTCTGAAACATGTCTTTAATAGAATCAGCTCAAATCTATTGTCACAGTCGCAGAAGGTGGAATCCTCGCAGATCGATCAGTGTGGAATCTTAGAGCGGGGACTCTCGGAATGGAGTAACCATGTACTTTATAAATGTGTCAACATAGCATAACATCGCAAACTCTATACGGGCATTGTGCCGAAGGACCTACAAACCAACCTATACAGAATTTATCTGAAGGATTTATACCACTGCTCTATAACTTTGTTGCTACCTTAATTTGTTGCCTGTCCTTGTTTCATGCTAATGAATCAAATGAAAGATTGAATGCATCAAAATAATTTTATAAAGCACGCACATACCCATGGGTGTCATAGTGCTAAAGAAAAGAGAGGGGAAAAAAAGAAAGAAAGAGAGGGCGGAAAATAGAACACTGTAAAGTCAATTGGACCGAACATGGTACATGCGGAATACTACTTTCGTGAACAGCCATGTTTTCAACTGCTTCATAAATTGCTTCGGGGAGGCTCGACCTCGCAGCGAGAGAGGAAGTAGGCTCCACCATTTACCTGCACATATGGAGAAAGCCATACCCCCATCTAGCTTTGTTGAAGCTGGAAGTGTTAACAAAGTGTAAAGAGCTGGATCTAAGGTTTCTACTTGGCATATACCAAGCAAAACGCTCTTGCAGGTATTTTGGGCCAGTCTTATGTGAAGATCTACGCTGCCCATGCGGCTAGGTACATGTTCGACGAATATCATTGATAAATAATAAATATTGGCCACACAGATACAGGGATGTGGGATACATGCATACACTGTGTACTATTTTAAACAGTGACAGGCACTCTGCAATATGTAATGGTCTGCAATATGAAATGGGCATTAAAAAATGTAAAGGATCCTACGCCAGTACAGCCATTATTTGTGGACCTCAGTGGTCAACACAGGAGAGCTAAGGCTTACAAGAGTGAGGATGCGTAGAGAAAATATTGCATCTGCCTCAGTAACTGATGTTATTGAAAATATTGCATCTGCCTCAGTAACTGATGTTATTGGCAAAGGTGCAGCAACAGCCTTCCTGACTAGTTGAGGACTGAAAACAGACAGGATGCACGTGAGGATAAAGGGACAGTCCGGCAAGATACAAATTTAAACTGGCCCCATCAGTAGTCACCATACATCCTTGGCAAAAGGCACGTCTATTCTGTAGCCTTTGCCTCCTCCACCTGTAAAGGTCACAGATGCCCTCTGTGGTGCCACAGGGAAGCCTGATCATGGTGAGAAAGGACAAGAAGTGATGAAGCACAGATAACGCTTTTGACATATCATGAAGTGACATCCAATAGGTACTTCGTCTCAGATCACAAAAAGCCATTGGCTGTTTTGCTGCCATTGGCTACTTCCTTTGTCGTTCTGCATCTTTTTCTGTGGAAGATAACACTGTATTGCCTCCATGTTTTCAAACCTGCCATAAACGTCAAGAGTGCTCTTGCGTTGACAAAGGCAATGTTGTACACCTGCAGCTATCCCTCAAAAGAGCAGGCCTGTCCTGTTTGACATGGGCATCTGCTGTCAGCATATTAACAGGATATCAACACTGACAGAAGGGAGCTGGTGTAAACACAATAACATGTAGCAACTAGAAGGTCAAGTATTTACAAGGTTTCAGTCCATGTACACCACCATCAGTAAATCTTTGAGTTAATTAGGAATATAATATTGTCAAAAATGAATACCACCTTCGCTTATAAGTGAAACCAAATATTTTTTCAGGTTTCAAAGATTTTGTTTTCCATTCGCTTGTGTCTACAGCAATATTACTCTACATATAATTCTCTGTCTTGGAAATTTTTCCTCTGTCTTTTTATTGTAGGTTTATGTTGTACTTCTTTTCCTGAGCACGTGTTAGGAAAGAATGTTTTTTTGGCGCTAGGACTGAACAACAAAGAAAACACAAGGATCATGCAGGTAAAGGTGAGTCTTTAGAAACGTTCTGGAGATAAAATGGTTCTCAGTGGCCTTGGCAGGTTGCCACATGGAGAGCTTACTTACGTGGTGGATAGGACCACCCATTTTGTTCCTGCTTAACTTAGGTCGGCATTTTGACACTAATGATAAGGGCTGTGTTGTCCAAATCGTTAGGCAACGTTTCAGTTTCTTGAAGAGAAAACCATTAAATTAAAGGCAAAGTTCATAATGGCATTGCAACATCTCATATCCTGTTCTTAATAATAAAGGCAATGGCTATAGTGCTAGGGAACACAACATCCCTGTCCTGCAGAGTGGGCAAACCATGAAACAGATAAATGCTGCTTGCATAGTTAAACCGCAAATTAAAAAGTGTCTAGACAGGTCGACTGCAGTATTTAAAGCCTGCGCACTCTCAGGCTTGCCCCTGCCCCCTCTCTGCTATCTTACCAAATGGCCTCACAAGAACAGCAACGGAAATCCACACATTACGAACTACCTGCTGGGCCTGGGAGAGACTTTGTCAATATTTGAAGGCTGAGAGCCTATACTCCCCCTACTTACCATTATCAAACAATCCGTGGGCACCCCCAACCACTGAAAGCTTAACGCAACACGCACTCTTATGCTGCCAAATTCGGGAGGTTGGGAATGCATTTAAGGAGGGTGAGGTGCAATCGCTCGTGGATATGGGGGAGAATCGCGACATATCCATACTGGACAAATTTCTAATACGCAGGACTAGGGCCTCTCTAATTGCTGAAATGCGCCCCTCAGTGCTGGAACCGCAGGACTTCCCTCCCTTATCCGAAATACTTACGTCGTCCGATAGCACACATTTGGTCTCCCAACTGTACCACCTTGCCCATACTCTTCGCCCGGGGGCTGGTGGGGCCTTAGGCAGCTTGGGAGGAGGATTTGGGGCATCCATTGATATACAAAATGTGGACATTTTGCTGCGAGCAAACACGCTATATGTCCAACAACTATACGCATATGCTTCTCCACTGTAAATACATTCATAGGGCCTATGTCACCCCCAAGCTTCTTGCTAAAATAGATCCCGCTAGGCCTGATAACTGTCAGAAATCTGCGGCACCGCATGCTGACTTCATCCACCTAGCGTGGAATTGCCCCCAGGTCCTGGCGCTCTGCGAAGCAATATTTGATCGTCTAATGCTGATGGTGAACTCAGATTTATCACCCTCCCCACTGTTGGCGTTGTTGGGATATGTCACCCACTTGGGTCTGGAATACGTCGCTTTACTGCTATCGCCTTACTGCTGGCCAAGAGAGAGGTTTCCTTGCACTGGGGGGTGGGGAGGGGGGTCTTACACCCCCGACTGTGAAGGCATGGTTGAGAGACCTGATGTATTGTGATACCCCTAGTGATGTTTATGCGACGTTGATAGCCCTTGCCTCCCAACACAAAACCAATTGGCAACCACTCCGTTTCTATCTGCTGTTACACCCTAAACTCACAGATTGAAAGGCGTTAGCGCGCTTCTCACCAAATGCACCAGCTGGCAAATATGGTAACGCATAACATCTGGATTTCACGCTCATGTAACCCTGCATTGTTTTTTTGTTTTTTAGAGATTGATTGTGAATTTGCCATTGATAAATCATATGCTATCTGCTAAATGGACATGATATGCACTATCTTAGTTTGGCAAATGTGCTCTTTGCTGTTGTACTTGAGAAATGCCAATAAAAACAAATATTTAAAAATAAAAAATAAAACTGTCTAGACAGCTTGGACTCTACACAGGAAGATTAAAAGAGGGACTTTATACAGAAAAGTTCCAAGATGAGCAAAGCCATTATCAGTTATTGCAACAAACTGGACATACAGTCAATTGACCTTCAATGAACATGTCCAGGTTCTTTACCATGAGGTGAAAATGAAACCTATTTCTTCAGCAAAGCTATTCTCAAACAGAGGTTCAACAGAAGTCTATTACTGCATTCCTTAAGTATCATTAGCTTAATAAAAGAAAGGTCATTACCAACTTAGTAATTCTTTAAAATGAGGGTGGCAGTATCACAACACATCAGAAAAACAGCCCTATTAATTTTTCTAGCTTCTATTTTTGCAATTTTGCAACACACAGCTCCAGATGTCTACACAGCCACTGTTGCCACCAGTGCGCAGGGAGCAGTGGCTCTCTCAAACCCGCCATCGTCTTCACGCTGTTTGGGGGCCAGGAACCTTTATTCACTTTATAACTACCGCTCCCAGGTAGCCTTGCGGCAAGGACGCCGCCAACGATCCTGCTTTGCACCAGGAGGCACTCTTAAGACGGCCAGGGCACCTGCACTCGCTGTACATACGACTGTTCGTGGCTGGGCCTATTGTTTTAGATGCATACTTTGGGATCGCGTGAAAATTTACCTTATCACCTTTGTCATCGCCGCATGCCATTTAAAAGGGTTATTGCGGGTCTTTGTGATTTGGACCACGCCGTGAGTAATCGTTCTTTTTTGCCAATCATTTTGGGAGCCTGTGTGGAACTTTATAATAACTTTGAACCTAACCTGATTACATATTGCTCTGCACTTTTGCTGCCTTCCCTGTATCTTCCTGGTTTTTGGATTCTCTGTTGTGGAGATCCGCCTAATCCAGCAAAATGGGGAAAGAGAAAACACAGCCAGTGACCCCCACGGGACAGCTGTGTCGCACCATTGACTCTTTTTTGGTAAAGGCTGTGGGCGCTATTAACAAGGAGATAGTTCGGGCTGAGAGGCAGATCTCACTAGATACAGGGGGGTGGGGTTAAGCTTGCCATCTACTATGTAAACAATCCCTATGGACCAGCCTCATCCCACCCCTCCTCCGGCTTCAAACCTGGTATCAATTAAAGCACCCTCACCCGAGCCCCTTATTTGAGGTCCGAGCCTCCTCCGTCACCGCCACCGCCTATTGTATCTCCTGACCTAGGAAACTCACCCACCGCAAACGAAAATGGAGGGCAAAGAAGCCTATGGTACCTGCTTTGATTACACACCAGGGACATGTGACTGTGGTTAATGGGTTGCTTGTGGAGTAACTGTTGACTCGCCTGGCCCCAGTTCTACATAATATCACAGAGACTTTTACGGAGTTGTTATTCCCACTTTTGAATAGACTGGATAAACAGGAGGTAACAACGAGGGGCTTGGCAAGCAAAATGATACTCTTTTGTCATTTGTAGAAAAACATCCACCTTGCTATCTGCCAGTGTGCCTCCACCATGGACATTATGCCTTTTGCCACGCCCTTGTGTAATAGAGGTGCCCCGTATGTTAATGTTCCTCCGAAGTCCAAGGGAGTTGAGACCCAATCTACAATGCTAGGGTCTGGTGGTTCTAGTATCCCGGGAGTTGGCGCACCCAGCACTGTGTGGGTCCACCAAGGCCTAGGTACTGAAGACACCCCCTATACAGGGATGCAACTATCTAGGATTTACCAGTCTACTGTGATTGACCTTCCCCCAGCATGTGCTCCCTATTCTGGGGTTTTACCAGGAGTACCTGGCCTACCTGCTTATAATGAGGAATCCAAGGCGCAACTAAATAATAAAGTTTCCCATTGGTTGGACCGGCATTCCGGGTATTCCATTAGGGATCACAAATATAATTTTTTAAAAAAAAGGGATCACAAGGATATTTCGATGGCACGGAGGGTGTTGTGGATAGGCCCATCTAGGAAATCTTTTGAGGGAGACTGTATTATAATATTGGTACGGTATCCCGAGTTAGCACGTAAAGTCTTGTCTGGTGCTTTTAAATCTTTTTCCCTAACTTCCTGTATTAAATTGCTCCCACTGGGCTTTTTCTACAAACCATCATTGAGCAGCCCAGAGAGGGGATTGCCCACGAGGGGTGGGCTTGTTGAAGGAGATGTGGGACAGCTGTTGCCCCTTGCAAACTCTTTTTCACCCTTGCCGATTTGAACCAGCTGGATTGATTCCGGGAGGATGAAGAGTTGTGCATCCACCTTCCTCGGCAGACTGGCTCCTCGAGACTGAGGGTAGAGGAAGTGTGCTCCTTATCAACATCAAGCCCTAATGAGATCACGGTAGCTCCATCACCCCAAGTGTTCCCTTTGATTAGTCATTCGTCCCAAGTGAGGCCCCAGTTACCATCCCATACATCCCCCGCACCGGTTATTGTAAATCACATTAACGGCAGAGATTTCATTCTTGTATCCTGGACTGTGACTGGGCTGTCTTCCAAGTTCACTGATGTCAGTTGGTTACTATATATTAGGTCATTTAACATTATATGTTTACAGGAGACTTGGGAGACCAAGAATATTTTCTTTTTGGATGGGTATAAGACCATCTTTTGTCCAGCGTAACACTCAACAATGGGACGAGCCAGTGGAGGTCTTATTATATTTGTGGCTCTAGAACTATGTAAAGATTTAAAGATTTTAAAATGGGATTCCAAGGTATTTCAGGGCATAGAATTGCACATGGGCTGATTATTAATTTTTTATAATGCTAAGAGGGGCGAGGGGGAACCCTCCAAACTTAATGCCTTAAACTGTGCAATAGATGACCTAAAGAAGGATGGTTGTGGCCATATGAATTTTATTTTAGTGGGTGACTTCATTTGTCATTTGTGTCCATCTCTTGTGAAGAAGCAGCTGATTGCCCAGCCATGCCCACTTTCGGAGGACCTTCCCATGGAGCACACATTGGAAGAAAAGGTTTTAAATAACTTGTTACTCACTCACAACCTGGTGAATACCCTAGACCTTTGGCACCCCGGACCTATTCCTCAATTGCCCCTGTCCTATAAAGGAAGCGGGGTTGCAACAATTATAGATTTTATATTTGTGACAGCACCTCTGGGGGTGAACCCTGGAACATTTAACATATAGGATAGTGCTTTTAGCTACCACAATCCAATGACATTGATACGGACTGGGTTGGGCCATCCCATCTTAGGCCTCTGTAAGTTTCAGGAACCCTTAACTTCTACCGACCAGGGTAGGCACTTCAGATGGGCAAGCAAAAATGTTCAGGCTTTCAATCGCAGCCTTTTCTCTTTATGTTAGAACGAGATAGAAACATGTCTGAATCCTAGCACTGGGAGTGAGGAGATTTTAAGCTCGTTCTCCTCCATTGACCAGAGAGTTTCTGGTCTCTTAACTATACAGGTGGGAGCGGGTTCAGGCCGCCCCTCATGGCTTGATCATAAATGCTCGCAGGCATTAAGGAGGCTAAAAGCAGCCCTGAAACAGGTGCCATGGATGACGCCTTTACAAAGAATCGACAAGAGAGCGCAAGCGTCATCTCCAAAAGCAGGCATGGGAGCACCTAGCTAAAGCTGGCGAACTGAGGGACTCTTCCCTATTTTGGTAAATTATTATTTTTTACTGTTACGCAGACCCAACTAACCCAACAGTATGCCAACACATTATACCAGACCAATGGGTGTCCCATTATAGAAAAGTCTACTGTGTAGCCTGTATTGGCAAGTGTAATGTAGACATTCCCCTTTGTGTGGCGATCTCTCCCATTAGCTTCTCTTTGGATGAGGTAACCTTAAGCATCGATTTTTTCACCTCCTACAAGGCTCCAGGATCCCCCGGATATTTTTCATGACAACCCCGAGGTCTCGGCTCCCCTATTGACCCAAGTTCTAAATGCAGCAGCCTTGAAGGGGACATTGTCATCCTGGTCCACCTCCATTGCAGTGCCTATCTGCATAAAAGAAGATAAGGATAAGCCGCAATATTACTGTCCAATCTCCCTTATCGATGTTGTAGTTAAGGTCCTGGGTCAGGTACTTTTATCTAGACTGTCGTTGTGGGCCACAGATAAACATATCTTTTCAGAAGTCCAAAATGGTTTTCGTGAAGGCTTGTCAACATCGGATCAATGCCTCAATGCTTACCTTCTGATTTCCAAGTATACTGAGGCCCAATCAGGTGTCATGTACATGGTCTTTATGGACCCTACGTCCGAATTTGACCGGGTTCATTGGGAGTGGATCCCTGTATTGTACATCTATTTATATCACTCCATGCCCATACATCGGCGGCAGTGAAAGTCTTACACGCAGGAGACCTTACCAATCATTTAAATTGTACACGGGGTGCGCCAAGGGTGCAGTTTAGCTCCTTTTTTATTTTCGGTTTGTATTAATGGCCATGAGGCTGCACTCTTGGCCTTCCAGTAAGACCCCCTAGAGTTGGTAGTAGAGCCCTGGCATGCCTACTCTATGCGGACGATGCGGTGCTCATGGCCCATACGGGCCGGGGCCTGCAGGGTGTAATAGTCGGTTTGTGGCTTTTATGGACAGACTGGACCTGTCTGTGAAATATACCAAGTCCAATGTACTAGTGGTGGGCCCACGGGTGCTCCGGTCAAAAAGTGTTCAAGCTGGCAATCATATTCTTGGAAAGGTCACAGCCTTTCCCTATTCTGGAGTGTTATTTGATGACAAGCTTCAGTGGGAAGCCCTCTTGGAAGGGTAGCTGAATGAACTGAATAAATTCTGGGAGCCATCACTAGTTTTGTGAGTAGATTGGGTTCATTGCCACCAGAGGTCATTTTAAAACTGTACAAGTCCAAAGGTATCTCAAGAGTAGTACAGGGCAGTGAAATCTGGGGGTATGTGCCCCCACACATTTTACAGGTGGGGAAAATAAATTCCTACACCGGATCCTATGAGTCCCCCCAAGGTGCACCAGTTTGGTCTGTACATGAAGAGCTAGGGGTTGGTTTCCTGTGAGGCCAAGTGGCAATTAAACCCTTAGTGTGTTGGATAAAGATTTGGACTTCCGATCATAAGAACTTAAACTGTATGATTGTATCAGATTGTTTGAAATTGGAGCAAAATATTCTTGGATACTTTATGTAAAGGAGTCCTTCCAGGGTATAGGCAGGTCAGATATTGTTTTTGCACATGACACTTTAACTAAGGTGGATGTTAAAACCATGAAAGACCTACACCACAAATGTTTAACTGCGAACTGTGAAAATCTTGAGCTCAGTAAGGGCATACGCATTGTTAAACTCTTTCCCGGCATTGAACCATACTTGTTGGCCTTAACTAGTGCTCACAATAGATTTTTAATCACATGTTTTAGATTTAACCAGCCCCATCATCTTTTAGCATCCCCGGCGGGGTTTTTTCCCTCACCAGGTCAACGAGGTCCCTGTGGCTGTGGTCTTCAATCTCCTCAGGACACATTATATTTCATACTGGTGTGTAAATATTTTTCTTTCCTCAGAGAATATTTCCTACGGCCCTTTTTAAAAAGCTTGAAGTTTAGGCATGCTAAAGTGGCCCTCCTGCATTTACAGTTGTTACCCAATGCTTTCACCCTCTGTGCAGTGTTAAGTTTCTTGCAGGCTGCTTATAGATCTAGACTATCTAGAAGCAATTGATTTTGTGCAGCTGGTTTTTATTTTTCTGTATTGTTTTACATTTTACTGTGTATTATCATGAATTGTTTTCTCATTTATTCTATGATGTACTGTATCTTTTATGGTTTCCTCACATCCGAGTAAGGAAATATATCTAAATATCAATGGACAGCATTGTATACCATACTGCACAGAGACCACTCTTATTCAGGATTGGATGGCTTTCATGTAAATATTAGTTGCCTTGCTCCTATTTATTGATTTCCTCCCATTCTGTCTTTAGTTTAGAAATCTGTTGCTTTTCATTCTTCCTGTTTCTCTTCCCTGCTCCAAGAAATGCGGAAGTTACACATTAGTCTTGACAAACTACTACAAACAAGCACTGGCAATGCTAATTGTCTCTCTTGTATATAAGCGAGACTGACTGGCATTGCCAAAGTTTGTTTAGTTACTGTCCAATGCAAGGCTGTACAATTTCAGGTTAGGACAGACATACGAGTGCATATGAGGCTTTCTATGCATGAATGAGTTTTTGCACTTACAGAAATGAAATACAGTCTTTTTAGATATTCAAAAGCATGTGCGCATACAATCAACTGTCTGAGAAGTTGATATAAAGTTTAATCCCAGGGTGCACCACTAAGAATTTAAGAATGATTTTGCTTAAAGACACATTTCTATACCTTTTGTATTTCGCGCCTCATAAATTATTATATTTTTGCAACCATGAAGGTGACATGAAGTTTGCTTGTATAATGAGCTAACCTAAGGCTTGCTTCTCTTCAGAATGCATGTTAGGTTATGTATTACAATCCAAAGTAGGACTTAATATTATAGATTCGCCCTCCACAAGTTCCAATACGTGGACGTTCTGCTTATAGTGAGGGCATCCAATGTAATGTAAAGCATCTACTGTGTGGGGTGGAGACTGGAAAGTAAATCAGGAGAGCTACAGACCCTCAGGCCAGATTTATTTCTGGGGATCCTGGTAACAACAGGCAAGCGAGTGTAAGCTACTGGAAGCCATTGATCACTCTTTTTTCCTGAACTTTCTCAACCTACTTCAGAAGAAAAACTGGGATAGAGTTCAAATACAAATTCACCAACATACTCGTTTTCGGGCTGGAAGAAATATTCAGGCACATGCATCAAAGGAAAAACCGGTCTCAAACGGGCAGATTCTCAGAATCCGCCCCTTTGCAACCGGTATTTTTGCATTTAGGATGCATCATCCCAAATGCAAAAATCGCAATTTAAGGAATCTCTAAATTGTGATTCCTTAAATTGCTATTGCATTTAAGAAATCCCAAATTGAGATTCCTTAAATTCAATGGATGAAAATTAAAAACTTAGCGATTTCGCTAATAGGAGTAGCAAATTACCATGAAGTTGAACTTCATGGTAATTTGCAATAACTTTGAAAAAGGCACTTTTGTGCATTTTTCAAAGTTTCATGTTGCGCACACACATGGCCCTTAGGGCATGTGCGTGTGCAACATATGTGCACAGATCAATTTCAGGGATGCAACAGGGTGTCATTTTGACACCCTTGAAATTGCCTGAGCAATTTTCGAGTACCTACTGGTACTCGCAAATTGCTCATGCAATCTCCAATTCATTCCTATGGGCCTTTAGGCTCATAGGAATGAATGGGAGAGCATTCCTTAATTGTGACTAGCAATTTGTGAGTAGCAATTAAGGAATGTTTAGGAATCGCTATTTTTATAGTGATTCCTACATGCGTAGGCTTTTGCGATTCCTTAATTGCGATTCCTTAATTATCGCAATTAAGGAATTGCAAAACCCTACGTTGAGGCATGTGCCAGTTTAACAACAGTATTTGACTTAAGGACATCATCAGATGACAGTTCCGAAGAAGAATAAGTGATTAAAGGATACTGGTTATACCATATAGAGTAAATGAAACATTGCTGGCTAGTTTTCATGAATATCATGTTGTTTCAAGATGAAAAATGTCCAACACAGGACTATCTACCCAACAATTGTATTTTACTGCTCTTACAATACATAACAGGAGGCTATGAATGAGCCCTCTACATTAAGAAGCTTCAATAAAGGTGCTTCATTTGCACACATTTTCAGAGGCACATATGTTTTTTAATAACATATGGTTGTTTTACTCTTAGAAAATGTATACTTTTAGGATTTCTCTTACATGATCATGCATTTTTATGCCTGCTTGCCAGGGTCTGATGCTGGGTTTGATATCCTAAAACTCTTTGGGACCCATTACGATGGTGGGCGGACCGTAACGAGTAACGGTACCGACCGCCAGAGGTGCGGTGGTCCCGCTATGCCAATTACGATGCTCCCGCCACCCTGGCGGTCGCATCCTGCATATTATACATTGCAGCGGGCGGTGCTGTCAGCAGCACCCCCCACAATGCAAAATATGCATGTTGTGTATTGGCATGCACAATGTGACTGGCACTGTGCGGTGACTGCCACCTTGCGTATGCCAATGAAGGGGGGTACCATAGGTACCCCCTAAGTGCATCCCCCCAGCACCCTGGGGGCCAGCAACTTGCCCCAATGCCAACATACATAGTGGTGGCATCAGAGCCATAGAAAGGCCTTTGTCCGCATCTATCATAATATGGCTGGCGGTGCCTGCAATCGAAGCTCATGTTAGATGTGAAGGACATCTAACATGAGCTTCGAATGGAATTCCATAGAGCATATTATCAAGCCCATTAACGCCACTTTAGCGGCAGTTTCCTGCCGATAAAGTGGCGATACTTTTATCGCCCAGGCTTGATAATATGCCCCTCTGTTTCTTAAGAGGAATCACCACCAGCACAACAAGGCCTCTGAGGGCACTGAAAGTTTGCTGAGCGACCACCATGTTCCATGCAGACTAATTTTTTGCTTTACGAAAGCAAACTCCCAAAGCGACTATTCCTTTTTGTAAAACAAAACATTAATGACGCTGACACTATGAACGTTTTTTCTCCCATGGTGTTGGGATACATATTTTTTTATTTTTCTGTTTGGGACTGCCACGCTTACCTAAGTGGTTCTAGACAGATTTTGAAAATCTATATCCGATTGTCTGCCTTTAATGGAATTGACAGGCTCCGTCACTTACACCAGAAGTCTATCTGATTGTTAGAGTAAGGCTTCTGCCAGAAGAGCTAGTAGGAGTTCCACCAGCGGAAGCATGACGGTCTGCCTAACTCTAACTAGTGCGGACTGACTATCAGTTTGATGAACAGGTACTCTGCCACCTTTGTGGTGAAGTACACTGTCCACCAAACTCAAATTGAGGGCCTAACTTCTGAATCTTAAAATATATGTAATTAAAAGCAGAGCAATGCATTCCAAAGTTTCTCTGTCCTTCAGCAAGTTCTGTCCTTTCCCCCTCAAAGATGAATTCAGTAGGTAGGCAGAGAAGGCTGGGCTTTTCTGGTAAACTGATTCACCGAAAGGGGAGCCTGGTTACTAAAAAATGAGTGAACAACCAGAATTGACTTTCTATAATGCTGAGAATGCTCTAGTTTTCCTCAAATGTGATGATCTGCTTGAATTCTTTTCTTCTTTAAATGTACTGTGATAAGTTAAATATCAATTAGTCACCGGAAAGTAATTATACATTCTCTTGCAAGAACACTCCAAGTGGAAACTACGGTTGGTGATGCTAGTGACCAATCGCAATGTCTATTCGGAGCTTTAAAAATTGTGATTTTGCATTTGCTAATCAAGATTCATTGCTCTGTTTAGCTTAGCAATGCAAAGTCTAAGGGGCAGATTTACTACTTCTTGCGCATCTCTTCTAGCAGCAGGGATGCGCTAGAAGAGTTGCGATGCATCACTGATGCACCGCATTTACAATGCGGCGCACCGGGCGCATGGATGGGCAGGTGCATGTCGCATCCTCCGTCGGGAAGGCGGCTCATTGCTGGAGTTGTGTCGCAAGCGCGACGCAGCTCCAGCAAGGCTGGGGTGTTCCCTATCCTTAAAATGCTGCGTCAATCCTTACGCTTGCTTCAAGCAGGCGCAGGGCATGGCCTTAAAAGTGACTGAGTGAAATCTTGTAGATTTCACTCAGCCACTTTTAGAAGGTGTTCCTGCACCGGAACACCCCCCCCCCCTGTGCTGGAACGCCCACATGTGGCGCAGGGCTTTACAACGTGATGCATCTCCCAGATGCGTCACGTTGCAAATACCCTGCAGCATGGCACTGGCTTTGTGCCGCCGTTGCGTCACAAAAGTAACGCAACAGTGGCGTAAGAGAGGCAAGAGGCTTGTAAGTCTGCCCCTCAGTACCTTTGATCACATGTGGGCTCTCTGGACCCTCACATGAGTGTTAACTATGTCCTTGGATTTTTTAGTCTGTTCAAATAGTGGCTAGCAAAAAAATTGCCAAATATATGTATCCTTTACATTTTCTCGCAGCAATATTAAGTGCTTCATTTGAGTAAGTGGTTTCTGGTGCAGGGCACTGACGCTTAATTGTCAACACCGGCAATTATGACAGTCTGCCACATAGTGCCGCTTTTCTTCTAATTTAGAAGCGAGCACAACAACAGATGTTTATTAGTTAAATATACATTCAAAATTACTAATACCTGATACCAAAGCCATTCTCATAGCTTTGGGGGCCTCAAATAATCAGAACGGTCACACCTGTAGAGGTGTGATGAATAGTAGTTAGGGCGTTACTGTAATTCGAGGTGCTGACAGGGGCAATATGTGGTACAAGCGGAAGTGGCCTTCTAATGAGGGCCCTGGCACTCAAAGTTTTACAAATTAGGCACTGAGTGGAGGCATGGAGTGGTGTGGCTCACTGGTTAGAGGCGGCAGACCCGGAAGCAGAGAACGGCCTGGGACCAGGGTTCAATTCCCGATGCGACAGGGTCGTGGACCAGGGTCAACGGACTTGATAATTCTCACCTCGGTGCCTACTCTAACCAGGGATCACACTCGGCAACTCTGGGCATTAAGCTTGCCTCATCTCTACAACGGCCCCCCACAGATGCCGGGGATGCTTGGTTTCACCTTGGAGATACCCAGAAGGGACCATCTCACAGGGAAAGCCAGGACGGGTTCCCCAGCGGTCTTCAGCACCAGGACATCCCGAGATGGGGTAACAGTGCGCTTTAAAAGTATCATCATTACATTACATTACTGGAAGTAAATCACATACTTTTTCCTGGAAATACTTTATATATTGGATCTTACACTGCCTTCGTGTGTTTTTATTTTTCAGTAAGATTCAAAATAAAGAGGAGAAATACGTTGCTAAAGAAATTACATTTACTCTGCTAAGATATCCCAATTTAGCAGACGGAGGAGTCAATCACACGTCATCCTCAGGCAGGACATCTTCCGGTGGGTATAAAAACACTCAAAAGGGGATGAGACACGTCTGAAGGTGAGAACCCGCCTATATGCTGCATGTATTTGATAAAATGGGCTTTAATAGCTGCTGCAAACTGCGAAGGTCAACTAGAAAGATGAGGCTACAGTAGCTTGGCCATTGTCGCTCTACAGCCTACAGCTATTAGCACGCAGACAGCTGTGCATGGAATACTCGGGGGCTTGTTGGAAAGTCACAGACCGCATGTTGTAAACGGAAGTAGAGTCCTCCACAACTGGTTTGATAATAAATATATGTTTATTGTGAGCTCCAGAAAATAGTTGGTGTTCCTTCTTCAGCCGGAAAGTAACTGATCATGGAACCCAAACCTGTCACTGCACGTAGCAACAAAAGAATGCATAACGAATGTAAAGAATGTTACATAATAAAGAGACATGCACAATAAAGTATAAACCCTCAATACAACATATCCTCTTCTCTTCATATTCTTTGCAATAATAAAATTGATCAACAGTTTAACAAATATGCACAATAGGGTATAAACCCTAAATACAACATAACTCTTCATATTCTTTACAATAATAACTAAGATAAATTAAATATGCCTAAAAAACATGTAAACAATAACAACTGAAATAATTGATAGTTTAACTATCACCACATACATAATCCTATAGATGTCTTGGAGGGCATCTAGATCTGTGAAGTGAAATCCTGTTATTCATTCAATCACCATTACTATTTGACACCATGGTACTACCATTACCATTGTCTGTAGGTGAAGTAGTAGAAGGTCTCATACAAGCTTCATGATCACTCATAAAAAATATGGATTAAGGTGATCATTCTCATAATCAAATTCCTCCCCCTTATATTTTTTATAGAGGGCTACCCTTCTCAGATTTCAATGTTCTCCATTGTGTAAGGTTACAAATCTATTATGGACTGACTTGACTCTAAAAGGTCCCCGAAATTTAGTAATTCCTGTACCAACACAACCTGGTTAACCTTAACCAAATCATTGGGTTTTATGTTCCTTTTAATACGAAAAAAATCATAAGAACTTTTGCTGCTTAGATTAGCTAAACCAATACAATCTTTCATCCAAGCAGGAATGAGTTTTGTGCTTGCTGGACGCCCTCTCATAACTACAAAAGGTATTTTCCCAGAGACACCATTTTCAGTGGTGCGATAGGCCCAAACTAACAGCCAGATTCATCATTGAAAAATGGGCTCGCAAAGGGCCAGATTTTGAGAATCTGGCCCTTTGCGAGCGCAATTTTTGCATTTGGGATTCATCATCCCAAATGCAAAAATCGCTAATTGCGAAATCGCTAAATTGCGAGGAATTGCATTTAAGGAATCTCTATTTGAGATTCCTTAAATGCAATTCATTAACCATTTTTAAATTGCGAATTCGCTATTTTTGGCCGCTATTTATCGCGAAGTCTGACTTCGTGGTAAATAGCGAAAACTTTGAAAAATGCACTTTAGTGCATTTTTCTAAGTTGGATGTTACACACACACATGTCCTTTGGACATGTGTGTGCGCAACATCAGTCTACATTGACATTTCACGGGTGCTACAGGGTGTCCTTTGGACACCCCTGGCACCCTTGAAATCGCATCCTTATTTGCAATTAGCAAATTGCTAATCGCAAATAAGGAATGACTCCCCATTCATTCCTATGGGCCTAAAGGCCCATAGGAATGAATGGGGAGTCATTCCTTATTTGCGATTATATAACCCACAAGGAAATGGTGTTGTGGAGAGAGCTAATCGTATGGTGAAGGGTGCGATCCAAATGGCAGCAACAACAGGTGGTGATGTTAAATGTATGGTAAATGATTATCAGCCAGATTCATCAATGTCCCGATTTGCGAGTCCATAATAGCGATTATTAAGGAATCGCTATTAATGACTCGCAAAACGGGATTCATGTAGGAATCGCAATATTATTTGTGATTCCTACAGCTTCCTTATTTGCGATTAGCAAATTGCTAATCGCAAATAAGGAATGACTCTCCATTCATTCCTATGGGCCCATAGGAATTTTGCAACCAAGCTAATGTTGGTCAGATTGATGATCCAGATTCACCTTGGTATACTGTGTGCTTGGACTTTATTGGTCCATTCAATGGATTGGGAATGGATGTAAAATTTGGTCTAGTCATGGTAGATGTCACTTCTAAGTGGTTAATAGTGAAGTTTACAAGAGAAATTACTACTAGGAACACCATTCGTTTATTATCAAAGATTTTCAGGGAAGAAGGTTTTCCAGTAAGAATAATTACAGACAATGGTACACAATTGACTTCTGATGAAATGGTTAATTTGAATGTTTGTAGGATTATACATAGCAGAACATCCTGATATAACCCACAAGGAAATGGTGTTGTGGAGAGAGCTAATCGTATGGTGAAGGGTGCGATCCAAATGGCAGCAACAACAGGTGGTGATGTTAAATGTATGGTAAATGATTATCAGCCAGATTCATCAATGTCCCGATTTGCGAGTCCATAATAGCGATTATTAAGGAATCGCTATTAATGACTCGCAAAACGGGATTCATGTAGGAATCGCAATATTATTTGTGATTCCTACAGCTTCCTTATTTGCGATTAGCAAATTGCTAATCGCAAATAAGGAATGACTCCCCATTCATTCCTATGGGCAACATCAGTCTACATTGACATTTCACGGGTGCTACAGGGTGTCCTTTGGACACCCCTGGCACCCTTGAAATCGCATCCTTATTTGCAATTAGCAAAGGAATGAATGGGGAGTCATTCCCTATTTGCGATTAGCAATTTGCTAATCGCAAATAAGGAAGCTGTAGGAATCACAAATAATATTGCGATTCCTACATGAATCCCGTTTTGCGAGTCATTAATAGCGATTCCTTAATAATCGCTATTATGGACTCGCAAATCGGGACATTGATGAATCTGGCTGATAATCATTTACCATACATTTAACATCACCACCTGTTGTTGCTGCCATTTGGATCGCACCCTTCACCATACGATTAGCTCTCTCCACAACACCATTTCCTTGTGGGTTATATAAGGATGTTCTGCTATGTATAATCCTACAAACATTCAAATTAACCATTTCATCAGAAGTCAATTGTGTACCATTGTCTGTAATTATTCTTACTGGAAAACCTTCTTCCCTGAAAATCTTTGATAATAAACGAATGGTGTTCCTAGTAGTAATTTCTCTTGTAAACTTCACTATTAACCCCTTAGAAGTGACATCTACCATGACTAGACCAAATTTTACATCCATTCCCAATCCATTGAATGGACCAATAAAGTCCAAGCACACAGTATACCAAGGTGAATCTGGATCATCAATCTGACCAACATTAGCTTGGTTGCAAAATTCCTATGGGCCCATAGGAATGAATGGGGAGTCATTCCTTATTTGCGATTAGCAATTTGCTAATCGCAAATAAGGAAGCTGTAGGAATCACAAATAATATTGCGATTCCTACATGAATCCCGTTTTGCGAGTCATTAATAGCGATTCCTTAATAATCGCTATTATGGACTCGCAAATCGGGACATTGATGAATCTGGCTGATAATCATTTACCATACATTTAACATCACCACCTGTTGTTGCTGCCATTTGGATCGCACCCTTCACCATACGATTAGCTCTCTCCACAACACCATTTCCTTGTGGGTTATATAAGGATGTTCTGCTATGTATAATCCTACAAACATTCAAATTAACCATTTCATCAGAAGTCAATTGTGTACCATTGTCTGTAATTATTCTTACTGGAAAACCTTCTTCCCTGAAAATCTTTGATAATAAACGAATGGTGTTCCTAGTAGTAATTTCTCTTGTAAACTTCACTATTAACCACTTAGAAGTGACATCTACCATGACTAGACCAAATTTTACATCCATTCCCAATCCATTGAATGGACCAATAAAGTCCAAGCACACAGTATACCAAGGTGAATCTGGATCATCAATCTGACCAACATTAGCTTGGTTGCAAACTCTCAATCTCTTTTCACTCTCTCTACATCCCACACAACTCTCAACCCATTCAGAAATGTGTTGGTCCATAGCAGGCCACCAAAAATATTCTCTTAACCTTTTCTTGGTAAGAGATTGGCCTAAGTGTCCTTCATGGGCCAACTTAAACAAGGTGAATTTAAGATCTTGTGGTGGAACAAACGTGTCTTCTTTCATCAAAATATTACCTTCCTTATCAAATATGGAAAATTCATCCAAAACTTTAACATACGGTCGTACAGCAATAGGGAGAGTACTTTCTCGCCTTTTACCTTTGATGATTAAGTCTCTTACTATACGTAGGCCCTCGTCTACAGCCATACTTTTGTTCCGCTCAAGTTTGTCAATAGCACCACCACACCATTCTACTAAATTGTCCACTGCAGCCACCACACCCTCGCATTGAAAAGATTCTACTTCGGATTTGTCTACTTCATGCCATTGTAATGGAAGTCTAAGGAAACCATCCGCCTGACAGTTTTTCCATCCAGCAATATAATCAATTTCGTACACAAACTCTTGTGGTCGTGCGGCTAATCTAGCCAACCTTGCAGAACCCTTTCCTGCACCACCCGGAGATAAAATTCTGATCAAAGGTTTGTGGTCAGTTTGTAAACTAAATTGAACACCCCACAAATACATACGGTAATATTCACATCCCCATGCCGCCGCTAAGGCCTCTTTCTCTATTGTAGAATAATTTCTTTCTGAAGAAGTGAGTGATCTTGATGCAAAAGCCACAGTTTTTATACCAGCTGTGTGTGCTTGGTCTAGAACAGCTCCTAAACCAACGGCGCTGGCATCCGCTGTCAAAATTGATTTTAATTTGGTGTCAAATGGGGTTAAAATCTTTGCTTGACAGATGTCATTTTTAATGTTAACAAAAGTCACATGTTCCTCATCCCATACAAACCTACAACCTTTCCTCAAAAGTAATCTAATCTTTTCAGTTTTGTCTGAAAAGTTATGTACAAACTTGGCATAATATTCAATAAGGCCAAGAAAGGATCTCAATTGGTCCTTATCAACAGGTGCAGGTGCTTTCCTAATCGCTTCTAAGAGATCTCGTTTTGATCTGACCCCCTCAGCCGATAGGGTGTATCCCAAATACTCTCCCTCCTCAACAGCAAATTTGCATTTTTCTTTCTTTAATGTCAAAACAGCATCATCCATTTTAGTTAATACCTCTTTTAAAACCATATCATGATGTTCTTTAGTGTCACCAAATAAAAGTACACCTGCCTAAAAATACACAACATTTTTTATGTCTTTTAGCACAGAACCCATCATGCGTTGGAAAACTCCGGCAGCCGATGCCAAGCCAAATGGCATTCTGGTGAATGGAAGATTCCCTCAGTAGTAATGAACGCCGTGAGGGGTTTTGAATCTACATGCAACTTAATCTGGTGCTACGCACTATGTAAATCTAATTTAGAAAAAAATCTCCCACCTTTTAAAGACAATATCAACTCGTTTATGTTTGGCAGAGGAAAACTGTCCACAATAATATTCTGATTAAGAGTGCGTAAGTCAACACAGAACCTGTAACTGCCATCAGGTTTGGCCGTGATGACTACTGGTGAAATCCAAGCGGACGTTCTATCTGTTCAATAATCCACTGTTCCAACATTTCACATAACATGCATTTAACCTCCTGTCTCGCAATAATGGGAACCTTACGTACTTTATGCTGCAAGGGAACCGTGTCGATGTGATGCGCTGCCTTCACTTACCCCGCCCAGACCTCCTATCCTCGGACGTTCGCCCTTCTCGGAAACCAGTGCCGCGGCCTCCTTGGAGACAACCCTGACAATCAGAACCCCACCCCTCTCTTTCTTTCAGGAACCAAACCAGAGCGGCCCATCACCGGAAGCACACTGCCATGACCCCGGAAGCTCCACCTCGATTCCAGCACCGGAACAGGAAAAAGACGGAAGCAGAGACAGAAGCGTCGTCGGAGCAGCTATCTCGTGGCAGGAGACTCGGACCGAAGCCGAGGAAGAGCAGGCGGCCGAAGGAGAAGACGTGTGGAGTGAAGACTGGTGGAGTCCCCAGGAGGTGGCTGAAGAGCGGCCACAACTCATCGGAGAGTTGCAGCGGAGCGTGTGAGTACAAGCGAACCACCTCCTTAGCACACTAGGTGCTCTGTATATAGATTTCCCTTTAGTTGCATCAGACCTGCCCTCACTGTAAAAAAATTGTACAGCACGTCTTCACTTGTGTACAGCACCGTAGACTTAGTCTATCCCATCACAAGCCTTCACTGGACACCTTTTCTTTCTACTCTCTAACCCTTCCTTCCCTATTTCGTCCCGATTCCCCCCCCTCACGGTCGTTCTTTCAATCCCCTCACTCGAACCTTGGTGTTGGTTACAGTTTATGTTACATCAAGTCCAGCAGGAGCAACGGCTCCTTATTTCCTTTCTCTTCCTGATACCTCCGAGGACCACCCCAGTTCTGGACCTCCCCGAAGACCCATCACCCCAGCGCAACCCCGGAGTAGACCAAGACGCCCTACATCGGAGCCTTGCCTTTATTTTCCCTACCTCCTCCTGTAATACTGACTCTAGTGTTTAAATAAAGAACCGGCATTGCCCACTATATCCGGCCTCCTTGCCTGCTTTACCAACCCGCTGCCACCCCATGATCACAGTCATGTTTAAGCATAATTTTATGAACATAACCTTTCAGTTCCCCAATATCCTCAGAAAACAATGTATTCATCCCCTCAACAATTGCCTCTGTTGTAATCTCATCAACCACCATCACTTGATGGGTAGCTCTCGGATTTATAATTATATGTAAATCATATTGGTGTGCCCATCCTAACATTGGTGGACCACTTTGAGCTACATATACTTTTCCCTTCACACACCTGTCATGAAGAAAATATCTGTTAACATGTATCCGATGATATCAATCTTCTCTCCCTGATATCAACTAGGATTAATATGCTTTGGAAGTAACTTGACATCGGGCCAATTTTGTTTAAACAAATCTTTGGGAATAATGGTACAAAAATTACCCTAAGTCAACCATTAGTTGAACCTCTTTACCTTGTATAAGAAACATTGCTTTAGGTGTCATTCTTCTCCCAAGCGTCATTGTTAACTCATCATCATCTACACACAAAATGTTAATAATGCCCATAACATTATCCTTTGTTGTTCCATTTCAATTACTGTTTTGCAAAACAACTACTTTAGCTCTATTAATTGTCTTACACATTTTGAAAAAAGTGCCCCTTACGCCCACATTTTTTGCATTCCTTATCCAAGCCATAGCATTTTTTTATAGTCTGCAGTGTGATACGTGCTTCCACATCTAGTGCACATTTTCTCTTGTATTTTGTTGTCAACATTGGTACCTGAACTATTGTTTTTTTTCCACAAATGCACTTTTATCACCCATCACACTACTTTTCCTACCACTGACGGCAGCCACTTCTTCCTGTTCTACACAAGATACTCCAGCATTACATGCAATATCAATAGCATTCTGTAACGTCAGGTTCTTTGCTGCCCCCAACCTCTCTTGCATTTTTTTATTACGACATTGTACGATTAGTTGGTCCCTGACTGGCAGAGGCGGCTTGATCACAGTGGGTTCATCGATCATTGCCGCCAAAATATGATTTTTTAACCTTAGTATATCCGCGTCTGTGTGAGCTTATTTCGATAATTCCGGAGAATGTAACCAAGCGGCGGGGGACGTGGCATGGTGCCACAAGGGACGTTTTTTGTTAGAGCCTTGTGGAACCCTGTATGGAGTCACATCTTATATTATATATGGCTGACCCACGAGGATGTGTAAGGCTGAGGCACGAGTAAGCAGGCACAACGCACAGGGTGTTTGTGACTCACATGCAGGTGTCAGTTGTTGCATAATGGATAAGAGTGTGAAATGTGAGTGAGTGCATTACTTACTTAATGGTGAAAACCCTTCCAGAACGCCAGAACGCCGATATTCGCCGACGCCTTGATCTGGGAACCGCCATTTGCTCCTGCAGCCTCCCTGTGTCCCAGGAGGGTTTGACCGCCTGAGTCCCGCGTAAACAGCTTGCAGCACCCGCTTCGCGGGTGCCGCTGCGCGCCGCTCAGGTGTGGGGTCGAGGCAGCAGGTCTACACCCAGCATCCAGCACCCGGGAGGAACAAAGAACAGCGCAAGGTAACTGGGGGCGCGTGAGGCAGGGACTCCATAGACCAGGAGTCCCCGCGCTGCACAGGTGTGCACGGCCGCGCCCCCAGCAAGCCACGCCCCCGGCCGTCCAAGCTCTGTTAAAGAGCGAAGCTCTTCAGAGTGCAGTGGGACTTACTTACTGGTGAAAACCCTTCCAGAACGCCAGAACGCCGATATTCGCCGACGCCTTGATCTGGGAACCGCCATTTGCTCCTGCAGCCTCCCTGTGTCCCAGGAGGGATTGACCGCCTGAGTCCCGCGTAAACAGCTTGCAGCACCCGCTTCGCAGGTGCCGCTGCGCGGCGCTCAGGTGTGGGGTCGAGGCAGCAGGTCTACACCCAGCATCCAGCACCCGGGAGGAACAAAGAACAGCGCAAGGTAACCGGGGGCGCGTGAGGCAGGGACTCCATAGACCAGGAGTCCCCGCGCTGCACAGGTGTGCACGGCTGCGCCCCCAGCAAGCCACGCCCTTGGCCGCAACACCCTCTACAAATATAGTGCATCAACGTTTAGCGGGATGCGAGAGGGACGCCGAGCGAAGCCCGGGCAAAGGGCGGGCCCTCTGTGGCCCTCAGGGGCCAGAAGAGGCCGGGCTGGGCCAGCCCACCAAAATCGCCCTCTACAAATTCGTCGCCAACAGTTTCACGGCAACTCGCCTGATTACTGGCCACCCCCATCGAGACAAGCCACACCTGCCCGTTACCCTCCAACACTGCACCCCTTGCAATGAGGAAAACCGCTAAGAAGACCAGGATGCCCACTTTAAGATCGAGCACAAAAACCAAATCGGATCATCCACCTCCGTTACCGACCCTCACTGCCATCGATAAAATGCTCAAACAGACTATAGGGGCGGTTTCCTACGCCATAGCTAACACCGAGAGAAGAATGTCCTTACCACCTGTAACTATCATCCAAGAAATCCAGGAATCACTGATTAATCTATCAGAAGAATCCGAAGACTTGGCAGAGGAGATCGACACTAGCCGGCCCCTAACCCCACCATCTTTTGCTGACCTTCCTTGTGCCCAGGCGCCCGCTGAAACCAGCAGGGATAGACCTGGCGCACAAACAAGCACTCAAACAAACACCTACGCCAAAGACGTACCCCCCGCGGAGAAAACGCCGCTCAGGGAAGGCCACAAACAAGGGAGGAAAAAAGGTCACGTAAAATCTAGTAATCACAACCTGATCACGCCTATAAACCCATCTACACCTGGAATACCATGCTGGATAACCAACATGGTGGCGGATCTCAAACTTAACCTGGAGCACTCCATCACGGTGCTGCTAAAACCCCTCATAGCAAAAATAGATAGGTTGACATCACTGGTTAACAATAAGGGGATCAGCCCGAAAATCCATCCTGTGCAGGAACGGGACTCGACAAAACTAAAGGACCCTACACCAACAACTTTACCAAAAGACAAGGCCTCTTTAGCAACCAATGGGGGGGCCAAGCTCAATAATACCAGTGTCACGCAGAAAGGAGCTAAGGAAAAACAAAAGGTCGCCTCTACCCCGCAAGCAGGCAAAAATAAAAATCCAACCTCCACTGGCAACAATAAACCCCCTCCCGGATCTTCACAAACGTCAGAAGAAAACAAGGCCCTAACCCCTAAGGCGGACCCTAAGTCCTCCAGGATTCCCACAGCGACATCCACCAACGAAAAGAAAACCGCAACACGCTTCAGGACAATTAATCTCCCGCCTGAGGCATTGCCCTTTGTTGTCGTCCTAACAGGAGTTCCTCCTCTAAAGGAGGACCAACGGGAATCACAAATCGAACTAAAAAACAAGTGTGCACAGTGGTTGCAAATACACAGACCTCTGCCCCCTAACATCTACGGGGAAATCCTGTCAGTGAGAAGGGGCGAGTGGATCGGCAAAGGTACAAAGACCATCGCAGGGGACATTATCACGGTGAACTTCAGAGACATGGCGGCTGTTAATTTCATCTGCAACGCCCCCTCGAGTTACACTCGATCACAAATTCACCCGGTTCACCTATCTTACTTTTACCCCTTTGCACCTCAAAGGCCCAGGCAGAATATTGGTCCTAACAGAACACCGCACTTGGGTTTCCAATATGGCCCACCTCAATGGCAAAGGCCAAATCCTGTATTCCCAACCTATGACTCCTCCATAACGCAGTACGCCCATTGGAACAGGTTCAGTACACTTGAAGGGGTGGACTGACAGAGATCGGGCTGTTCATCTTCAAAAACCAAACACGGGAAGGAGCCACATCCCCCATCAACAGGGATAAAAGTAGGAGCAGACCAGGGCCAAACTGATGTTTCGGGATCGGTGCATACTATAGGAGGCAGTAGCACACTACCGAATACCACCCGGGGAAAAGGGGAGGGGACAAATCCCGCAACAGATAACTCCCACTCTACTCATAGAAGAATCGCCAGCTCCTACAGTCCGCAACTAAGCCGGGCCGCCGTACCCACAACGAGCAAACAAGCAAAGCCTTTGCTAGGCGAGGGAAAAAGCACATCCAAGGTCATGATCCATGATAATTTACTAATAGCCACCTGGAATATCGCAGGGCTAGCGGCCAAGTTTGCATCTCAGGACTGGCTCAGCTACATAAGCAAATTCCATATCCTATGCCTGCAAGAGACCTGGGCCACTGAACCGCACGCCTATAGCCTGGAAGGCTATAAAAGCTTCTTTGTCCCTGCAAAAAAAGCTACTTCTGGGAGAGCAATTGGGGGGCTCGCGGTCTATGTCAATTTAGACATCAAGGGCACCTGGTCCAACACCAAATGGGCCACACATAACCTCCAGGTACTAAGGTTCACTTCACCAAGTTTAACATTCCTGCTAATGAACTGGTACAACGCACCGGCTATAACGGAGAAGGGCATAGCCATATATGAATTAGAAAATTGCTTGAATTTTTTATCTAAGACACCAAATCCCACGAGTTTAATACAAATGGGAGATTTTAACTGTCACCTTTGTGAGAAACTAATACCCTTCAACAACGACTGGTCAAGATGCACGATCATGAAAGGCCCACACTTCACCCATTCAACAGAGGGCTGGGATCTAGAAAGACTAATGAAAAGGCACAACCTAATTCAAACTCTAGACCTTGTCAACTTAAATGAGAAAGGAGAATTAACTCCGACATTCAAACTTTGCACTAGTCTCTCCCAATCTAAAAAGAAGCATCAGTACAACCATCATAGAGGCCAGCAGCTTCAGTGATCACAACCCGGTGATCATTAAAATGGAAGGTTTTGTTTTTTCACCCCAAAAGAGACTCGCTATCACGGAAAGAGCAGTGGACCAGGGCAGAAGAATCAAATGGGCCAAAATTGATGGGGACTGTTTCTATAAAAGACTATTACTCGAAGCCTCAGCAGCAATCGATAAATGTCTTGACCCCAGCGTAACCGGAGCTGAGGTGGTGAAGGCATTCGAAGAAATCGCGCAGGTGGTAAATAACTCCCTACAAACCACAGGAGCTAAAAATAAAATGCCCCTAAACCCCCGTTGGTTTGACTCAAATTGTACAAAGGCGCTGAAAAACCTGAAGGATAGTCTCCATGCCCAACCAAGGGACAAAACGAAGGTGGCATGGAACAGAGCCGAATATAAAAAAGCTTTGAAGGCACGAAAGCAAAGTATACAAAACCAGGCTTGGGAAGACTTAAGGGACGCCGCAGAAAGAAAAGACTCTACTGCCTTCTGGAAAGTGATCAACGCCCCCTGCTTCCAGGACCAAGGGGCCCCAAAAATCATGAACACCATTTTGCCGGAGCAATGGCAGAAACACTTCCAGAGCTTATATAACCATTCAAACCAGGCACTCCAGGAGGAGTCAGCGGAGGTCCATCAGCCCGTTAAGCTTAATTTCACCCTGAAAGAGGTCGAACTAGGAATAACGGGGCTCAGCAAAAATAAAGCGCCGGGCCCGGACGGAATTCCACCAGACCTATTCCTAAGTAGACCTGAACTATGGGCTCCGTTACTAACGAGGGTGCTAAATGAGGCAGTGGAGGCAGGCCTCCCCCAGTCCTGGTCAACGGCGACTATAGTCCCCATCTATAAAAAAGGCAACCGTGATGACCCCCAATGTTACCGACCCATTTCTCTTATCGACGTGACAGCCAAGGTCCTGGGGCGAGTCATCTTATCGAGATTGCAAGACTGGGCAGAGGAGCAACAAATCCTCTCCGAAATCCAATATGGCTTCAGGAAAGGCAGATCTACCACCGACCAATGCCTAAACCTTTACCTCCTGATCGCAAAATATATCATCGCCGGGAGGGGGTCAATACACATGGGGTTTATGGACCTCTCAGCGGCCTTCGATCGCGTAAACAGGAGAAAGCTCTGGGCCATGCTAAAAGAACTACGAGCGGACCAATCACTAGTCGACACTCTACAAAACCTCCACCGGAACACCTCTGCAAGCGTAAGGTATAGCCAGGAAGGCAAAAAAAACGATCCCTTCACCTGCAATAGTGGAGTAAGGCAGGGATGCATCCTTGCGCCCTTCCTTTTCTCTATTTATATTAATGCACTGGAAAAGGATCTCCTTAAACTGAAAGTAGACTCACCCCAAATCGGTCATCGAGCAGTGCCCGTACTACTCTACGCCGATGACGCGGTTTTGCTCTCTAGAACACCTCTGGGACTGCAAAAACTAATTGACGGGTTTGTCAAATTCATGGACAAACTGGACCTGGCAACAAACCTTGAAAAATCCTACATTATGTCATCTGGGAAACCCACAAAAGGATCTTTTACCTATAACATCGGGTCACATAAAATAGACCAGGTCAAGTCTTCTACGTACTTGGGGGTGTTATTCGATCACGACCTATCGTTCAAACCCCTGATTGAAAAGCACTCTACAAAACTGGCAGCAGCAGTAGGAGCAATTATGGGGTATGGGCAAAGACTAGGGAAATGGTCCCCGGAACAAATTCTGACCTTATACAGATCCATCTGCTGTGCGAAAGTAAGTTATGGGGCAGAAGTGTGGGGCTTCCTTGGCAAAAAAGTTCAGCCACTTCAGACTGAAGAAAACAAATTCTTACGAAGAATATTAAAAGTTCCACAGAGTGTTTCGGCCCACATTATACATGAAGAGGTAGGAGAATCCTTCCTAGAGGACAAAATTAAATCCAAACCTCTCCTGGCATGGGTGAAAGTATGGACCAACCCTGAGGCGGCCCTTACTAGGCAAATCATTGAGGACTGCCTCAAAAGAGACAAAGGCCATGCAATCCCCTGGCTGAAATTTGTCAAGAAGTCTCTAACAGAGATAGGCTGCTCTAAATACTTCTTATCCCCCGACTCTATAACCCCGGAGAGTAAGACTTTGGTTAAAAATCTTTTTCTTACACAGCTGAAGACTTTAAGGGCAGAAAAAGAGAAGCACAAACCCACCAATCTCTCCTATAATGAACTCACTGTGAAACAAGACATGGAACCCTATCTGAGGGTCACATACAACGCACAGGATCGCTACCTCATGACCCGTTTCAGAATTAATATGCTACACCACATCCTTGCAGTGCCATCTGGGTTTACCCACACAGTGGAGGAGAAGGGTACCTGCGGCTGCGATCTTAGATCTCCGCAGGATACCCTTCACTTTGTTTTACTGTGCCCATTTTACACGATGCCAAGACGCAAGTTCCTGGTGGGAATCCTGAAAGAGCTAAAATTTAAACACGCAAAACTGGCGCTGAGATTCCTACAGGAAGCGGAGGACGCTTATACCCTGCACGATAAACTTTATTCGAATTGCAACAAGACTGAGGAATACCAGAGACATTGGCCCCTAATGTGATTTGAACATTTAAACCCTTTAAATCCCCTGGCCCACTCCCTGAGTACAGAAAATCTTAACATTTATGTTAGAACTGGGGGTCTCTAGTTGGCAGAGGTAGGTACCACTGTCCAAATAGGGACCCTTGCTTCTAGTCAGGACAAGGAGATAACCCTCTCAGATAACCCCTGCTCGCCCTCAAGGTAGCTTGGCCTGAGCAGTCTAGGCTAACCAGAGGCAATGCGTTAAGTATTTGTACTAACACTCACAGTAACACAGTGAAAACACCACAAACTGATTCCACAACAGTTTAGGAAAATAAAGATATTTATTCTAAACTACACAAGACCAAAACGGCAAAAATCCAACATACACAGTTCAAGGATATGGTTTCAAAATGAGTTCTTCAGGTTGTAATCAAAGTTCTTTAAGTTGCGTTAAAATAATCCACAGATGCGTGAAAAGTTCACAGTTGCGTCACGTTTACTCACAGTACCTTTTAGATGCAACAAAGTTCCACAAGCAGGAAGCTGGTGCGGTGGAAACAAGCGATGCGTTACTCCTGAGACCCTGGGGAGGCGATGCGACAGCCCCGCTGCAGCAGCGGGCGTGTTGCGACGAATCCGGTCTGTATGGGGAGGAAGGCAGCTTGCGTAGATTCCGGTGCGTAGGTTCCGTAGGAAGTCGGTTCTCGCAAAGGCACGATGCGATGATCTCGTAGGGGCTGCGACGATCTCCGGGGCGACGATGCGCGGTCCAGCGGTGATCCTCTCTCTCGCAGCTCCTCGGTGAGATGCTTCTGCAGCGATGTCTGCAGCGACGTGATGCGGTCCGCAAGCAAGCGGTGCGGCGTTCTCACCCAGACGACAGGCTCTGCGACGACACTCGCAGCGATGTCCGATTCTCCCGCACCGGTCTGGTGCGTCCCGCAAACGAAGGGTGCGACGGCTCCGGCAGCGATGTCAGGTGCTGCGCCGATCTCGACCTTCGTAGCGGCGGGAAAACTTCTCGCACTGTCGGGGATGCGCTCCGCAAGCGAGCGATGCGACACTTTTCAGCTTCACAAGTTTCTCAGCTTAGTCTCAAGCTTCCCAGCTCAGATTCAACTTCTAGAGGCCCCACAACTGGATCAAGCACTCTACGAAGGACAGAACTCTCTCAGCAGAGTTCAGGGAGACTGGGGGTGAAGTCCTTTTGTTCCTGGGACTTCAGAAACAGGGAGCCAGCTCTTCTCAGGCCCTTGGAGATTCCTTCAAGACAGGGGACACAGCTCACAGCAAAGTCCTTCCCCTCTCCTTGGCAGCAAAGCAACAGCAGGTCAGTCCAGCAGAGCAACAGCAGGACAGTCTTCCTTCTTCAGAGTCAGCTTTCTCCTTGGCAGAGGTTCCTTCTTGATTTCCAGGATGATCTAATTTTCTGTTGTCAGGGGTCCTGTACTTATACCCCTAAAGTCTTTGTTCTCTCTGTGCATGTGGGCCCTGAGCCCGGTCTGAACCAGTTCTGGGTGGATCCTGAGCACTTTGTTTTGCTGGCTGCGTCTTTCCTTTCAGAGTGAGGGGCAGAGTCCTCAGCCGCCCAGCAGGAGGTGGAGCCAGCATTGTGGCAGGCAGGCACAGCCCTATTCAGCTCAGGTGCTAACTCCTCCCACCACTCAGGTAGCAATTGCTCCACTCAGCCTAGTGCTGACTCATCCAGCCTCGGGGGGGACTCCCCAGCCCCTGTCACTCACAAACCAGACAGTCAATACACAAACAGTCTCAGGCACACAGAAGGGTCAGACAAGAGAACAGCAACTTTCTAAAAGCGCTGTCCTCAAACACAGGATCTAAAAACCACCTTTCCTAAAAGATGCGTTATTAAATTCTGAGTTCAGGGATACTAGATACTTATGTCCTATCTTGTTCCTATGGGAAGAAATGCCGTTAACCACTGTAGCCAGCATCCCCCATGTTAACCTATGGAGCAAGATAGCCTTACAATAGTGAAAAACGAAAATGGCTGTAATTCACTACCAGAGCATGTCACCTGCACTAGTACATGCTCTACCTTTCACATACACTGCACCCTGCCCAGGGGGGTACCTTGGGCCTTCCATAGGGGTGACTGATGTGCACGAAAAGGGAAGGGTTAGGCCTGGTCAGCGGGGAAGCGGACCAGGAGGACATGGCAGTTCTAAACTGCCCGTAGGCGCTGCAGTGGCAGGCCCGAGACACCATTTTAGAGCTACTCCTGTGGGTGGCACAATCAGTGCTGCAGGCCCACTAGTAGCATTTGTCATCACCCGCCCTGGCACACCCAGTGCACTTTACTAGGGACTTCATGGTGATACAAATATGCCAAACATGTGTATCCAATCAGAATAACAATTTACATAGGGAGCACTTACACTCTGGCACTGATCAGCAGTGGCAGAGTGTCCAAAGCATCTAAACCAGCAAAAACGAATTCCAGCACAGCATCAAAAATACAGGAGGCAGAGGCAAAAAGATAGGGGTAATCACGCCAAAAGATGTCAGGTCTAACACGTGTCCCCTCCAGCTGAAAGTGGGGAGAACTACCCACCCTCTTGGGAGTTCTCTTCACTAAGGCGGAAAAACCTGGACAGACCATCAGCGTTGGCGTGTTCTGTACCAGGGCGGTGTTCCACCGTAAAGTCCATTCCCTGTAGGGAGATGGACCACCTCAACAGTTTTGGATTTTCACCCCTCATGTGCATTAACCACCTGAGGGGCCTGTGGTCGGTCTGAACACGAAAGTGAGTCCCAAACAGGTAGGGCCTCAACTTTTTCAGAGCCCAGACCACAGCAAAAGCCTCTCTTTCAATCGCACTCCACTTCTGTTCCCTGGGGAGTAGCCTCCGACTAATGAAAGCTACCGGCTGGTCTCCATTCTCCTCAGTGGCTTGTGAGAGTACTGCTCCCACACCATGCTCTGAAGCGTCCGTCTGAACTATGAACTCACTGGAAAAGTCAGGTGCCTTGAGCACCGGTGCTGTGCACATCGCAGTCTTCAGGGCCTCAAAAGCAGTTTGGCAGGCGTCAGTCCAGTCAACTCTTTTGGGCAACTTCTTGGAAGTGAGTTCTGTCAAGGGGGCGACAATGGTGCCATATCCCTTGACAAACCGTCTGTAATACCCGGTGAGTCCTAAAAAGGCTCTCACCTCTGTCTGGGTCTTGGGGGGCTCCCAAGCCAGAATGGTATCAATCTTTGCCTGTAGGGGCGCCACCTGGCCGCTCCCCACCTGGTGTCCCAAATACACCACAGATCCCTGCCCTATCTGGCACTTACTGGCCTTGATAGTGAGGCCTGCCTTTTGCAGAGCCTTCAACACTTCGCAGAGGTGTTGCAAGTGTTCCTCCCACGTGGAGCTGAACACAGCAATGTCATCCAGGTATGCGGCGCTGAATTCCTCCAGCCCGGACAGTACCTGGTTAACCAGTCTCTGGAACGTGGCAGGGGCATTCTTCAACCCAAAGGGCATGACACGGAACTGGAAGTGCCCCTCTGGCGTTGAAAATGCTGACCTCTCTTTGGCCCCGTCAGTTAAGGCAATCTGCCAGTACCCCGAAGTCAAATCGAACGTACTGAGGTACTTGGCAGCTCCCAACCGATCCACGAGCTCATCAGTTCTGGGGATAGGGTGTGCGTCAGTCTTCGTGACCGCATTGAGCCCACGGTAGTCCACGCAAAACCGGAGTTCTGGCGGGCCACCGGGGGTAGCAGCTTTCTTGGGGACCAAGACCACTGGGCTAGCCCAGGGGCTGCTGGAGGGCTCAATCACCCCTAGCGCCAACATCTTGGAAACCTCTTCCTTGATGCTGGCCCTGACCTTGTCGGCTACCCTGTAAAACTTTTGTTTTACTGGCAGACTGTCTCCAGTGTCCACATCATGGACGCACCAGGTGGTGACTCCTGGGGTCAGGGAGAACAGAGAGGAGAACTGACCCAACACTTGGCGACAGTCATTCTGCTGTTCTGGGGTCAGGGTGGGCGAGAGGACCACACCATCCACTGACCCATCGTGCTCCTTAACTGACAGGAGGTCAGGGAGAGGATTGCTATCCTCTTCCATCCCTGCATCTGTAGCCATGAGCATGGTTACTTCAGACCTCTCAAAGTGTGGTTTGAGGCGGTTCACGTGCAAAACTCTCAGGGGCTGCCTGGGAGTCTTCAGGTTACCCAGGTAGGTTACCTCACTCTTCCTTTCTACCACCTCGTATGGCCCAGACCACTTGTCTTGGAGCGCGCAAGGCTCCACTGGCGCCATCACCCACACTTTCTGCCCAGGTTGAAATTCGACCAGAGTGGTATTCTGGTCGTACCATCTTTTCATTTCTTCCTGGCTTTCTTCCAGGTCCGCCTGAGCGAGTTTCCTGAAGCGTTGTGTCTGGTTGCGGATGGCCAGCACATAGCTGAACACATCCTGGGGGGTTTTCCCACGGGACTTTTCCCAACCCTCCTTCACCAGCGAGAGAGGTCCTCTGACAGGGTGGCCATACAGGAGTTCAAAGGGACTGAACCCTAAGGATTTCTGAGGCACCTCCCTGTAGGCAAACAACAGGCATGGTAACAAGACGTCCCACTTCCGTCTCATGGGTTCCGCTAGGCCCATAATCATACCTTTCAGGGTCCGGTTGAACCTTTCAACCAACCCGTTTCCTTGAGGGTGGTAAGGAGTGGTGAACTTGTAAGTTACCCCACACTCCTCCCACAGAGACTTCATGTACCTAGAGATGAAGTTGGTACCCCGGTCGGAGACCACCTCTCTGGGGAACCCCACACGGGAAAAGATCCCCATCAATGCACGGCCCACCACGGGTGCTGTGATTGTCCTGAGAGGGACTGCTTCCGGGTACCGGGTGGCATGGTCCACCAAGACCAGGATGAACCTGTTGCCTAAGGCTGTCTTGGGGTCCAGGGGCCCTACGATATCTATGCCCACCCGCTCGAAAGGGGTGCTCACCACTGGGAAGGGTTGAAGGGGGGCCTTCAACTTCATTCCAGTCTTGCCACTAGCTTGACAGGTTTGGCAAGATCTGCAAAAGGAACCGACGTGCTTCCTCATCTGGGGCCAATGGAAGTGGGTGACAAGCCGGTTTAGGGTCTTGTCTTGCCCCAGATGTCCTGCAAGAGGCACGTCATGAGCCAGACCCATTAGGAAGTTTCTGAAGCGCTCGGGTACCACCAGCACACGGGCTGCACCGGGCTCAGCAAACTTAGGCTCGCTATAAAGTAGGTCACCTTCCCAGTAAACATAGTGATCTTTGACTGCTCCGCCTGCTGCCTGATCTACAGCCTGTTGCCGCAGACCAATGAGGGAAGGGCATTCCTTCTGCTCCCGGCAGAACTCCTCCCTGGAGGGACCACCCTCTTGCTGCCAATGGGTCAGCTCAGGTAGGTCTCCCAGTTCGGCCACCTGTTCCCCTGTAGGTTCCAGGGCATCCCCCTCAGGTTCTGCTTCCTCCTGGACCGTGGGAACGGCTGGGGCTGGTTTCCCGCGCCCTCTGCCTCTTCCTCTCCTGGCAGGTCTCTGGGCCACTGTTTCAGGCTCCAGTTCTGCTGATTCACCCTTACTGGCTGCCATAGCACGCGTGGTCACGCAGATCCATGCAGGCAGACCCAACATCTCCAAGTGAGTTCGGTGTTCTATGTCTTTCCATGGAGAACTCTCCAGGTCGTTGCCTAACAGACAGTCCACAGGCAAGGCATCACTGACAACTACTTCCAAAAGACCAGAGACTCCTCCCCATTCAAAGGAAACCTTCGCTAGCTTGCAGAGGCGCACTGAACTGTCAGCGGCCACTACAGGGCGGAGTACACCAGGGATGATTTGCTCGTCAGACACCCACTGACACCTCACGGATGTCACACTGGCTCCGGTGTCTCTCAGAGCCTCAACCTCCCTCCCATTGATGGTCACCTTCTGCCCATATTTCTTAGTGTTAGAGGGCAGTAAGGTTTCCGGGACCATCTCTCGATCTCCTAGCAAAACAAGGGTCATGACTGCTAGCTCTCCCCAATCACTAGAAACCAAATCCCCACCCAAAGCTACACTAGCTAACGCTGGGGCGGGAGCACCAGTGGGTGCGGGTTTCTTCCTGGGACATTTCAGAGCAATATGGCCCACCTCGTTGCAGTGATAGCAGGTAGGGGGACCCTGGTTATTTCTCTTGTCCCGCCTACCCTTAGAGGGCCATGGCTGTTTAGGCTTGGGGGGTTGGGAATCCTTTTCCTGGGAACTACTTTGGGGCCCTTGTGAGAACTCCTTTTGGTTACACTTGTCCCCCCCACTCTTCTGCTGGGGACCCTGCCCACCTTTGGCTGTGGTACCCACAATTCCTTTGTGGACCCTGGTACTGGACCAGCGGTCCGCCTCCTTAGCAAGCTCAATGGGGTCTGTCAGCTTGCTGTCTAAAAGATGCTGGCGCAGCTCTGGAACACAAAGACTACTCAAGTGCTCCCAACTGATTAAATGCAACAACCCCTTCAAATCAGTTACTTTACTGCCCTTCATCCAACCTTCCAGTGCACGCGAGTACCCATTCACACACTCCATCCAAGTCTCAGACTCTTTCTTCTTGGAGTTTCTAAACTGCAGTCTGTACTGCTCTGGAGTAAGGCCATACCTGAGACATAAGGCCTCCTTCATATTGGGGTAGGTCATGGCACCTGTCAACTCTAAAGGCTCTAGAGCACTCCTCCCAGACGCCTCAAAATGTTTCCACAGGCCCGCCCCCAATACTTGTCAGGCACATCATTCATCTTGAATGCAATTTCATACGAAGTGAACCAGGCATAAATATCCTCACTCCTATGGTAATTCTGTACCAGCTCTTTGGGAATATATACTTTACCCCCATGCACTGGCTGCGCGCTGCCACCATTAGAACTGGCATCCACCTCCTTGTTTTTCAGATCCAGCTCTTTTATTCTCAATTCATGATCCAAAAGCAATTTTTTCTCCTCTAAGGCGCGGGCCTCTCTCTTGTCTTCCGCTGCCCTTTCTTTCTCCAACTCCAATTGCCTCAGTTTCATTTTCATGACTTCCAAGTCATATTCTCTTATTCTTTGATTTTCCTGTAACTCTTCTGGGGTGAGGCCCCTACCGGAGTGGTTGCTGCCAGCTCCTGAGCCTACTCTGCCCACTGGCAGATCTTTGCTTTGAAAACCATTTTCTACATCCACATCATCTTCCTCTTGTGCCTCCCAATGGGCTCTCAAGATTCTCTGTAGCTCCTCCTTTCTGTAGGCGCTTTTTATGGGGCACTCAAACTGCTGGCAGAAGTACCTCAGTTGCTCAACTTTGTATGAACACAAATCTTCAATGCAAAACTCTAATTCTGCTTCTTCTGCCCTCTCACTGGGTGCCTTCCCATTCTGAGACATGATGCTTTTCGAAGAGTTACTCAAAAATAGAATTCAAAAAACTCAAAAACCAATAGTATGCGGTGGCGTAATGGTCTGCACTCACTAGTGATGTACACCAATTACTGTGGGTCAAGTACAAATACAGGTTCAAATCCCACCGCCTGACCACCAATGTTAGAACTGGGGGTCTCTAGTTGGCAGAGGTAGGTACCACTGTCCAAATAGGGACCCTTGCTTCTAGTCAGGACAAGGAGATAACCCTCTCAGATAACCCCTGCTCGCCCTCAAGGTAGCTTGGCCTGAGCAGTCTAGGCTAACCAGAGGCAATGCGTTAAGTATTTGTACTAACACTCACAGTAACACAGTGAAAACACCACAAACTGATTCCACAACAGTTTAGGAAAATAAAGATATTTATTCTAAACTACACAAGACCAAAACGGCAAAAATCCAACATACACAGTTCAAGGATATGGTTTCAAAATGAGTTCTTCAGGTTGTAATCAAAGTTCTTTAAGTTGCGTTAAAATAATCCACAGATGCGTGAAAAGTTCACAGTTGCGTCACGTTTACTCACAGTACCTTTTAGATGCAACAAAGTTCCACAAGCAGGAAGCTGGTGCGGTGGAAACAAGCGATGCGTTACTCCTGAGACCCTGGGGAGGCGATGCGACAGCCCCGCTGCAGCAGCGGGCGTGTTGCGACGAATCCGGTCTGTATGGGGAGGAAGGCAGCTTGCGTAGATTCCGGTGCGTAGGTTCCGTAGGAAGTCGGTTCTCGCAAAGGCACGATGCGATGATCTCGTAGGGGCTGCGACGATCTCCGGGGCGACGATGCGCAGTCCAGCGGTGATCCTCTCTCTCGCAGCTCCTCGGTGAGATGCTTCTGCAGCGATGTCTGCAGCGACGTGATGCGGTCCGCAAGCAAGCGGTGCGGCGTTCTCACCCAGACGACAGGCTCTGCGACGACACTCGCAGCGATGTCCGATTCTCCCGCACCGGTCTGGTGCGTCCCGCAAACGAAGGGTGCGACGGCTCCGGCAGCGATGTCAGGTGCTGCGCCGATCTCGACCTTCGTAGCGGCGGGAAAACTTCTCGCACTGTCGGGGATGCGCTCCGCAAGCGAGCGATGCGACACTTTTCAGCTTCACAAGTTTCTCAGCTTAGTCTCAAGCTTCCCAGCTCAGATTCAACTTCTAGAGGCCCCACAACTGGATCAAGCACTCTACGAAGGACAGAACTCTCTCAGCAGAGTTCAGGGAGACTGGGGGTGAAGTCCTTTTGTTCCTGGGACTTCGGAAACAGGGAGCCAGCTCTTCTCAGGCCCTTGGAGATTCCTTCAAGACAGGGGACACAGCTCACAGCAAAGTCCTTCCCCTCTCCTTGGCAGCAAAGCAACAGCAGGTCAGTCCAGCAGAGCAACAGCAGGACAGTCTTCCTTCTTCAGAGTCAGCTTTCTCCTTGGCAGAGGTTCCTTCTTGATTTCCAGGATGATCTAATTTTCTGTTGTCAGGGGTCCTGTACTTATACCCCTAAAGTCTTTGTTCTCTCTGTGCATGTGGGCCCTGAGCCCGGTCTGAACCAGTTCTGGGTGGATCCTGAGCACTTTGTTTTGCTGGCTGCGTCTTTCCTTTCAGAGTGAGGGGCAGAGTCCTCAGCCGCCCAGCAGGAGGTGGAGCCAGCATTGTGGCAGGCAGGCACAGCCCTACTCAGCTCAGGTGCTAACTCCTCCCACCACTCAGGTAGCAATTGCTCCACTCAGCCTAGTGCTGACTCATCCAGCCTCGGGGGGGACTCCCCAGCCCCTGTCACTCACAAACCAGACAGTCAATACACAAACAGTCTCAGGCACACAGAAGGGTCAGACAAGAGAACAGTAACTTTCTAAAAGCGCTGTCCTCAAACACAGGATCTAAAAACCACCTTTCCTAAAAGATGCGTTATTAAATTCTGAGTTCAGGGATACTAGATACTTATGTCCTATCTTGTTCCTATGGGAAGAAATGCCGTTAACCACTGTAGCCAGCATCCCCCATGTTAACCTATGGAGCAAGATAGCCTTACAATAGTGAAAAACGAAAATGGCTGTAATTCACTACCAGAGCATGTCACCTGCACTAGTACATGCTCTACCTTTCACATACACTGCACCCTGCCCAGGGGGGTACCTTGGGCCTTCCATAGGGGTGACTGATGTGCACGAAAAGGGAAGGGTTAGGCCTGGTCAGCGGGGACGCGGACCAGGAGGACATGGCAGTTCTAAACTGCCCGTAGGCGCTGCAGTGGCAGGCCCGAGACACCATTTTAGAGCTACTCCTGTGGGTGGCACAATCAGTGCTGCAGGCCCACTAGTAGCATTTGTCATCACCCGCCCTGGCACACCCAGTGCACTTTACTAGGGACTTCATGGTGATACAAATATGCCAAACATGTGTATCCAATCAGAATAACAATTTACATAGGGAGCACTTACACTCTGGCACTGATCAGCAGTGGCAGAGTGTCCAAAGCATCTAAACCAGCAAAAACGAATTCCAGCACAGCATCAAAAATACAGTAGGCAGAGGCAAAAAGATAGGGGTAATCACGCCAAAAGATGTCAGGTCTAACAATTTATATCTTTTAAACTGTATATCACTTGTTGTGTTTTTATTTGTGTATGTATATTGTACTTGTGCTTTTATGGTGTCTTTTTAAGAACCGAATAAAGATTATAAATTGAAAATTGGTCCCTGATCATTTCATCTCTTATCGCACCAAAATTGTATTTAATTGATAACTCTCTAAGTCGTGTAACAAATTGATCTATTGTCTCATCTTGTCTTTGGGGTTGTGTGTAAAACTTGTGCCTTGACATAACCATCTTGACTTTCTTAGCATATTGTTTTTTTAATCTGGACTTTGCTTCCAAATAAACATTAGAAATTGCCCCTCCCTCAGCATCAGTACCCGCAGGTAAGTATTTGAACGCATGCTGACCCTCCTTTCCTAGTGTGCTTAGTAATAATGCTTTTTTCCTTGTAGCACTAAAGTCTTTTCCATCTAACGCTTCAATATAATTCTCAAATATCTCGATCCATTCATCCCATTCAATTGAAGGATCACTGTTTTGTTGTAAAAATAAAGGAGGTGGAATAACTGTAGCATTATCCATAATGTCAATATGTATGATGCACAAATAAGAATAAAATATAGTAATGTATACACACTCTGACAATGTAAGTATAATAAACTATAGTATTGTGTAGACACACTGTCAATGACGGTTTTGCTCACAGCTCCTGAAATCCAATACCAAATAGAAGTCTTGTTATATGATTTGAGGTTGTTTTTAAATCTTATTATATTGTCTATGGTTGTTCATGAAAATGCCTCCAAATTATTTCCAACTAAGCCAATAGTTCTTTGATGCCAATCCAAAATTGCACTGCAAAATTATGTTGAAATCGAGTCTTTCTTCAATATACTAAAAACAAGTTTTCCTTTTGATTTCAAACATATTCCTCTTTTAAAGTATCAAATATTTCGTAAATGAATTTAAATACCCATAAACCTGCTCCGGTATTTTTTTTTTTAAATCGCGTTGTCTCTTCTGTCTTCAACACAATTCAGTTTCTGCACTTCAGTAACTAAGCAACCAGTAATTTCCAGGATGGCTGCTACGTTATTGACGTATTGAGGTCACCACGCAGACGTTACTGCATCATCACGTTGTACACGTCGTATCAAACCAGAAGGATACTAGAGAGAATGTTCCGCATGTCATCCAGCTTGAGGAGCAGACTTCAAAATGCGCAGACTACCACTTCTCCAACAGTAAACTTTTACGAGTTTTGTGTAATCAAGTGTAGTTTTAAATATTTTGAGATGTATCCAATGCTTTGCCACAACAATAAGCTTATTTCTATATCGCACACACTCGGCACTGTGTGGCAACAATCAAAAACAAGATAAAGTTATTTAAGCAGAAAGTAACTCTTTCCCTAAAAAAAAACACAAAAAGAAGTATCGAATTTGAGTACAATAAGATTAGGAAATCGGTTTCTTACGTATCTCCTGTAGATTCATGCAGGTATGGTTTCCTCTGTTTTCCGAACAAAATTACTTGTTGTTCCTTGTTTTAAATTCATAAATATGGGTTCTTTCCCACCAACGGAGCCGGTTGCTCACTCTGGGCTTTTAACTTTACCAGCTGATCGTCGCCATCAGTTGTAAACGGAAGTAGAGTCCTCCACAACTGGTTTGATAATAAATATTTGTTTATTGTGAGCTCCAGAGAATAGTTGGTGTTCCCTCTTCAGCTGGCAAGTAACTGATCATGGAACCCAAACCAGTCATTGCACATAGCAACAGAATGGAGAAAGAATGTAAAGAATGTTACATATTATAGAGACATTCACAATAAAGTATAAACCCTCAATACAACACCGCACCATGCAGAACGCAATCAATGAATTGATGAAATTCTATCTGTGCCCTTCAAGAATGCTGCCATTCTGCTCACCACATCACAGGTTGGCCTAATTCCAAAAATATTCCAAGAGCCCCATTCTACTAATGTTGTTAAAACTACATGATGGTACGCAGCTGCATAAGTGGGGCAAAATAAGTATTTATGCTACTATAACTGAGGTGTGATGGTGTACCGTGACATATATAGGTTATAGAAACAGCACCAAAACACCTACAGCTAAGTTGGTGTTCTTTTAGCACCAAACTTCATGGGCTCTGTCTATATACTCACAAATGTAGTAGTATTCTCTGCCGGGTCTGAACTCAAACCCCAAGGAGAAGGGGTTGAAGAGCTGTAATTTCTCTGAGAACTTCAGCGGCCCATATGGCGAGTGCGGGCCGTTGCACTCCAACCTCTTGAAGCCCTTGGAGGTGTGATCGCAAGAGCTGTAGCCGTCAAAGTTCATCATGTAGAGTTCACATCGCTCAGTCTTGTCCTCAGGCACAGAGTCCTCGTCATGAGGGCAGAACCCATCCAGATAGTCGTTGATGCAGATGTCGATGTGGTAGTCGCCCCTCATGAACCTTGCATTAAAAAGAAGCAGGGCACATATGTTAGTCCTCTAAAGTCATCAGATGCCAACATGAGATATACCCATAACGTCTACATATTTTACAGCTGATAATATGCATAGCAATAAATGTACATTGTTTAGACTACACCCATAAGGAGAAATATCTTAACTACATTACAGGATAAGGAGAAAAAACACCTAGCATAATGTATATCCACTCTAGTGTTCCAATACTATGGAATAAGGTGGGTCCTTTGGGCTAATTGCAAGCTGGGCTAATGGGAGGTGAGGGTAAGTTGTTGAAATCACTCAAGGAGAAGCAAGGCTTCAATCCAGAGGTGAGATGTAACAATTTGTTTGCAACTGTATTGAGAGGGCAAAGTGTAAAGCGATCAGAGGTTTCCTGAAATCAAATAGTTTCTGAGTAATACAAATGTTCCCATAGGACCACTTGCTTTAATAAGAATTGGCAAAACCAAAAGATCTGGCCGACAGCCTTTTGGTTTTGTTAATGCTTGCTCTGTCAAATGAAATAAGCCAACAACTGAAGTGGGCTGACCTACTGCCCCTTGCAGTACACTGTCAGGGGTGGACTTTGTTTTTAAATGACACAGCAACTGACCAATAAAAGAAGTGGGCTAGCGGGTAGCCCCTCTAACTGAGTATATTATGCACATCATTTTACTAAAATCAAAAGGACCTCGGCTAGTGCCAGAGCCAAAAGTCAATGACACAGTGGCAAATCTTCCATTTCGAAAACAGGGATCAGTAAACACGAAGCTTCTCGGAAGTGCAAGCTTGCAATGCCACATCTTACATTAACTTTTGCAATCTCAAATATCCCTGCGGATGTACACCAATGCTCTGTATCACATAAGTCCTCCAACTCTAGTACAGCGCTCCAGACACTGAAAACATGAAGATGGAAAACACATTTTTAGTCTTGTTCTAAATCACTGGTACAACAGCCAGCAAAAGTTGACAACTATGAGAACATCATATTGTGTTAACCGGGCTTTAAATGAACGCGCTCTATGGGGACGGAGCATCAATCTTTACCTTCTTAGTGCACAATAGCATACGCTACCTTAAAACGAAATCACTCATGTTATCCTTCAGACTGTGTTTTATTTCGGCACTTCGGCAATTGCACTCGAGCAGTGTCAGGCGATTATGAACAGGCACCTTCTGGCGTTTGATCTCGGTCAGGCTAATAATAAGAAGCCATAAAAAAAAGAGTTCTCCACAAAAACACATAAGGAATGAAACGGGAAGGAGACTGTAATAGGCCGGTGCTCCTCTGGCTTGACCGGAAGTAAGCAATTTGCTGCCAGAGCAAGTCAGCATGCTGCACTTAAGAGGGACACTGGAGGGGACATATGGCAAGCAGCGAGTGGGCATAAACCTGGTGTAAGTGATAGCAAAAAGGTCTTGCAGACAGCGCATGCGCTGTAGTCTCGACCTACAAACGTGCTTGGTGGTGCCCCTGTCCCTTCTAGGGCAAAATCAGGAAGAACAAATATAAATTTTAAAAAAACTTGCAGGGCACTATTGGATGCTCCTTGCAGGAGCAGTGAGTAATAAATGAATGACTCCTGCCGTTAATTTATTATATATTCTAATCTACTCTGCTCTACTGCACTCTACACTGCTTTCCTCTATGTCATTACACTGTGTGCCACTCTACACAAATGCATTCTACTCTGAAACAATTGAATCTACGCCACTGCACTCTACACCACTCTACTCCACGCCGTGCCACTCCACTCTATACCACTTTTCTCTGTGCCACTCTACTCATAACCACTGCACTCTATGCCAATGCCTACTACACAATTGCACTCTATGCCACTGCTGTCTACTCTACATTACTGTACTCTATGACACAGCTCTCTTCGCGACTCTACTCAACTCAACACCACTCTGATACTCTACTCTGCAACACTGCATGCTTCACCACTTAATTCTATGCTGCTCTACTCTGCATTAATCCACTCTATGCTATTCCACTCTTCCACTCAACACCATTGCACTCTATGCAACTGCACTCTTCGCTATACTCTACTCTGCACCACACTATGTTACTCTACTCTGCACCACTCTACTCCACTGCATTCTATGCCACTTTACTCTACTCTGTTCCACTCTACTCTGCACCACTTCGCTGTGCACCACTGCACTTTCCTATGCACCACTCTAATCTACACCACTGCATTCAATGACACAGAATTCAATGCCACTGCACTCAATGCCATTGCACTCTAGGCCACTATACTCTGCAACCCTCCTCCCCAGTCCACTTTACTCTATGAGACTCCAGTGTATGCCAGTCTACGCAACTTCACACTATGCGACTCCAATACATGACACTCTCTGCCACGCCACTCTGCTACACTCCATTCCACTCACCATTCTACTCTACAACACTCCATAAAACTCTACTTTGCACCACTAAAGTTTAGCCAAGCTGGACAGCAGCCACGTGACCTATTGGCTGTGCCAATGCTTGTTTAGAGAATGGGACTGAATCTCCGTGTCCTGAAATAGCTGCCACCACATGTTTGTTGATTTGGTGCCAGACAATCAGATCGTATCCTAAGATCTGTGAACTCCGCTGACTCTCCATGGTATGTAATATACATTTGTTCAGCAATCGTATCTCAAAAACTACTGAATAGATTTGCACCAAATCACAAAAAGCACATTTTCTGAGCCAAGATCAAGTTTTCCACCAAATTTCATGTGATTACATTCAGCCTTTTTGGCTGTAGCTAGATCTAATTTTCGTATGGAAAATTGAATGGGGAGAACATATTTTGGACCCCTCCCCCCACTCTTTTTCTTGGCCCCTGCTTGACAGATCACTTCAAAACTTTTCAGGAAGGAGTTGATGTGGATAAGACAGCATGCTTTATCGTCAATTTGATGAATTGTAATAAGTTAAACCTAAAACAGGTAAAGCTGAGATTCTTATTGTTAAGAACAACAAATATTTCTGAAACTATTATTACTTGCCCCCATTCCCTAGAATTGGGAACAGCGCATCTACCCAAAGCACAGGGAAAATGTCTTGGCATTCTGGTAGACTTCAACCTTACCCTACAGCCACAAAAAGGCAAAGTACTATCTGAGTATATTTATTACAAAAATGCTATTCTCTCATTAGAGGCATATATACTCATTGTAACTGCAGCCGATAGCTAAACCCAACACCCCCCATCAAGGGCTACCTAAGAATGATCTCCACAGGCTTCAATTCATACAGGATGAAGCTCAATACTGATTTGACAAACTCAGTAGGTCTGCATTACTTAAAATTACACCCTTTATATTGTTACATCACATAGTAATCTTGTGCCCAACCCTTCGCTGTACACGGAGATAGACATTTTACTTTACATAATAAAAAACATCGAAATTCACTGGAAAAAAACAAAAGGTTAAAGTGATATTGTAGTTAGGAATTGTAATAACATCCTACTTTATATATATTTTTTAAAACCAAAGGAATTCACTGAAGAAAACAAAGGTTAAAGTAAACATTAAAGCTAGGTGAAAATGTCAGTTAATACATACTGTTCTAAACAAACAAAACCATTTGAATTCACCAGCTATAATTAGTGCAATTAACTATATTTGTGCCCTAAATTAACTATAACTCGTGCCCACGCAATGCATTAATAAATACTTTATATACTGCACCACTCATGACATCTTCTTTGTCTTCATTTATAACGAATCTCTGACAGAATATCGATGGACAGGATATCGACCTACAAAACATCGACGCTGCAATATCGAAGGCAAGTATATCGACACCCTATCTACAACATGGTAAGTACAAAAATATCGAAACAAAAATATCGATGTTAAAAATATCGTAATTAAAAATATCGGGTTTTTTCTGTACAAAAATATGTAAAATAAAGTAAATAATGCTTATAAATAAAATAAACATATTTAAACATATTTAATAATGTTTAAAATTGATAAATAATACATATTTATTATTAAATCTTTAATTCAAAACAAACATAAAATATATGATATATACTTACTTAATAATAATGTGTATTAAATATTTTAATTAACTATAAATTATTAAAAAATACTATAAATTACAAATACATCTACACACATAAAATAATAACATAAATAAAAATAAATAATTATATTTAATACATAATAATTAAATATACTTTCAATAGTTTTAAGGTTAATTAAATACATTATCTAAAATAATACAAAAAATATTAAATACATAAATAAATAAAACTATTTAAAGTACAAAAAAAACTACAGTAATGAAAACATTGGATAGCGTAGAATGTAAAATTACTAGTCCCACTCCAGAAATTTAAACAGTAGTGAAAGCGTTAAATAGCGTAGGGGTAAAAATTACTATTCCCACTCCAGAGAGTGCAACAGTAGGAAAAACGTTGGATAGCTTAGGGGTAAAAATTACTTTTGCCACTCCAGAGAGTACAACAGTAGGGAAAGCTTTGGATAGCGTAAGGGTAATAATTACTATTCCCACTCCAGAGAGTGCAACAGTAGGGAAAGTGTTGGATAGCGTACGGGTAAAAATTACTATTCCCATGCCAGAGAGTGCAACAGTAGGGAAAGCGTTGGATAGCGGGTGAGTAAAAATTACTATTCCCCCTCCAGTGAGTGCAACAGTAGGGAAACCGTTGGATAGCGTAGGGGTAAAAATTACTATTCCCACTCCAGAGAGTGCAACAGTAGGGAAAGCGTTGGATAGCGTAGGAGTAAAAATTACTATTCCAGCTCCAGAGAGTGCAACAGTAGGGAAAGCGTTGGATAGCGAAGGGGTAAAAATTACGATTCCAACTCCAGAGAGTGCAACAGTAGGGAAAACGTTGGATAGCGTAGGGGTAAAAATTACTATTCCCACTCCAGAGAGGGCAACAGTAGGGAAAGCGTTGGATAGCGGGTGAGTAAAACAAACCGCTCCGGGACTAAAACATAAAATGTTCTTACAAATAAGATTATTAATATATAAAAATAATACACATATAATTTCAAAAATAAAATACTTAACAAAAACATATTACACATACATAATTAAAAACATAAAAATGATACCAATATCGATATTAGTAACATCGAAATTAGTTACATCGATATATATGCTATCGATATTACTTACATCGAGGGTCGATATTCTGTCCAACGATATTCTTGACATCGAAATTTTGTAGATCGACAATTAGGAATCGAAATTTAGACTGCGTACCATTTATAACATCACTGCAACAACTGTAATTACATGGCTTATAACACTGTGCATGGCTGTAAGTTTGAAATTATATTCACCTTACCACCAGTAACAAATCATCCAATAATTTGGAGATATTGCGCAGACCATTACATTATTTTTTTCTATTACACTTTATCATCTGGGGATTCCTACTATGACATTATAAAGTCTGCTTGTACATGGAATGCATGCTCTTTGGAGAATTTGCTGTGTGACCTTTATTTGTTTTCTATTTTGCAAAAACTTGAAACATTCCTTGCATCAGCACCACGTTTCGTTAGCTCCAACAAAGCTAGGAATACATTTGAACTCCTCCAGTCGAGCATCTCTGTCCCACATGAGGAAATCATAGGTTGGATGAAAACTTAAGTTGAGTCAGGCTTTTGCGGGAAGGGCACGGTGTTTAGAATTCCTCTGTAACTGGACCGTGAGTAACTAAGGAAGTACCCTCTTGGTAGTGAATAGAAATGCCCAGGGTCAAAGCTCTTTAGAGACACAGCTCATCTCTGGGGGCATAGTATCAAGGAGGTATCTCCGAGTTAGCGACACTTTATCGCAGCCAAAGTACTGATAAATGTATCTCCCTATTCACAAGCTTGTGCTAACAGGCCATATCACCAGTTTACCTGTGATAGCAGCCGCAAAAAACATCGCCACAGATGACCCCCACAATTGTCGCTAATGGGATGCAGAGTAGGCGTTCCCGTGCAAAAATCCATGACAATACCACTCTGCAACATTCTCAATGACCAGCTAGATCGGCAATGAGAACCCAAAACAGGTGATAAGGTGAGTTAGCAGCAGGAAATTAACACCTGCTCTGACCTGGTGTTAAGTCAGACGACAGCCTACACCAGAAAAGGGAGCCCAGTCCAGAGCCACACCTTAAGATCAACAATTGCCATGGCGCTACTGATCATGCAGCTTGGAGCCCCAACAGGGCCACAACACCCACCGCCACCACACCCAGTAACCCCCGTGCCCCTGGACCCCCACTGCTCCCCCCATACCACCACAGAGGCAGCGCAGACAAAGACAGCGACCCTCAGAAAAAGCACCAACCTCACAGACCCAACACCAGAGAATGTCATTGCCCACAACAGGCTCAAAAGGACAACCCTCCTCCGCATCCTGAACATCATTGCCCACATGCTGATGGTACCAACACAGCGGACAAGCAACATCCGCCCTCAGACAAAGCTGCTGGCCGTGCTGCATATGTTGGCCTCTGGTACCTTCCAACCAACAACCGCCAGAGTCGGAGGAGTCTCACAGCCAGCCCAAACCAAGTTCCTCACAACAGTCTTGGATGACATAATCAGCTTCGTACCCCACTAACTATACTTCCCCCACACTGCACAGGAACAGTTGGTGAACAAGCAAGGCGTCTTTGTCATAGCTGGCTTCCCGCACGTGTCAGGAGGAAGTGACTGCACACATGTCCTACTTGTGCCCCCTGGCAACACTGCACACAATACCCGCAACAGCAAGCACACGCATTCCATTAATGTGCAGGCAATAGTGGACCACAGGGGAATCTCCACCAAAGTCGTCGTGAACTACACAGGCAGTGTGCAAGATTCCCACATCTACCGACAGTCCATCCTCAACCAGTACTATCAGGAGGGCACCCATGGAAATGCACTGCTCGATGGTAAGTACCAAATGAACACAGCACACAGCCCAGCTCCACAATCATGCAACTCACAACTCTGGGAATGCACATGTTACAAACTCACATACAACATGCCAAACAACATGCCTGCCCACCAGACACGACAGCACAACTTACTGTGGGAACCTGGGCAAGCCATGTAAATAAGCTATCAATGGCATGGCACCTCAGCCACACAATAGCACATTGTGGGGAAAGGTGGGGACAAGGCATGTGCGAAGGAGGCAAGTGACGCATGAATGAAAATGTACCTATTTCAAAGTGTGGCGTGGATGTAATGGCCAGACTGCAGTATGCAGACTACACACATATCCATGTCGACATACACCGCTGGTGTATGGAGTGTAGTGGGCAGTGGATGCAACCATGTCACCACAGCCAGTGGGGAAGATCGCGGAAATGTAGCTTGTTACGTCCCCCCCTTGTAAGCGTGAGCGGAGTGGGCTGGCCCAGCATACGCCAGGCCAGCGTAGGTAGGGAATAAAAAGCAAGTAGCTCTGGGCATGGTTCTCTTCCGGAATGCCCAACGTCTCTGCCAGGGTGGCGTCTCTTACCCCACCATGAGGCCGTCGCTATGAGTGGTGCTGCCTGCGATCCTGTGCACCTGCTGCACCCCAGGCCGCTGGTTCCCGAACCCGTCTTGCCTACCCCTGCTCACCCAGGCCTCACTGCTCACCTGCCGACACCGGCGTGTGTCAAGGAGGTCCCACCATGTGCCGGTGCAAGCTCCAAGCCCGAGGCCCGTGACCCTGGCTGCCTCCTCAGAACATCACGGCCACCGCGACACAGGCCTGCACTACTTCTTTCTCGTTGACATACTTCATCGGCATACACAGCGGGCTAGTAGGTCACACATTGGAACCGAGTCTTGATTACACTATGGCAGAGTACATTTTTCTGGCAGAGTTTATATCACTATACTCCTTTTGATGTGGTGCCACCAAGACTGCGTATAGCATTCCAACAACACGTGTGAGTGGGCCCACGTGGACTACTGCCCTCAGGCCACACTGCGCGCAAGTAGGTCACACATTTGGAACCGAGTCTTGATTTATCAATGACAGAGATCATATCATTGCACGCAAGGAGAGGTGTAAGAGGAAGACACGTGTTAGTCAGGAGGAAAAAAGGATCATTGTTACGGAGGTGATCGAACACTACCAACAACTGCCCTGGTGTCACTAACTCTGTGCATCGCACGCCAAAGACACGTGGCTGTGGCCCCTGCTGACCGCTGCTTCCGGCCTACACTGCGGTCAAGTAGGTCACACATTTGGGACTGAGTCTTGATTTAGCAATGGCAGAGTTCATATCATTGTACCGGCCTCATCGCAGACTGCATCCTCTCTCAGCCCCGGTGCCACTAAGTCTGTCTCCTGACATTCATGCACACTCTCTGGTTGAACTTTAGTGGTGTCTGAGACTATTGACTGGGGGTTGTCTTCATCCTCATGTAGCTGATACCGACTTGGTGATAATAACAAGGCAGTAGCATTCCACTCCTCAATTTGCTGCTTCCGGATAGCTTCTGCCCTCCGCATCATGCCCTGGAGGACACCTTCCACTGTTCCCCGCAGCCCTCCACCACATTCCCCTTGGACATCGACGAGGTCCCTCTCAGTCCGCGTGGCCTCAACTGCGGTCCACCAGGACTCACACATCAAATCGAGTCCTGACCGGCCCGGACGTCGCATCACTGCAGGAAGCCCTCACCACCACCACCAGGACCACCTCCAAACACCAACTGCCAGAGTCGAAAGAGTCTTACTGCCAAACTAGCTGAGTTGCTCCCACCTGTCATGGATTCCATCATGTGCCTGATACCCTGCTCAGCACTCCAGGTGCCACTAACTCAGTGCACCACAACTCATGGACCATTTCTGATTGAGTTGTGTGCTGTGGAGAGCTCACGCAGCAATGTCACCTCAGGCAGTGTGGAAGACCTGGGACAATGATGAGGAAGATGGTTCAGGTGTAACACACCCCACTACAGCTGCATCAGGTATATCCCGAAGGGACACAATCCTAGACATTTTCTTCACATGAGCACGCTCAGCTCGGTTGCCCCAACCTCAGTGCAATGCCACTCACGGACACTTCTGTTTGCTTATTGGGTGACCTCTGTACTTGCTCCGTCTACTGCCATGATGCTCAGCAGTTGTCTCTGTAATGCTGCTGTATTCTGTTTCCATTTTAATAGTGTTCACTGTTCAAGTTGTTGCCAGCACCAACCACTCCTTGCGGGCTGGCTTACCTCACCCCACACACATCTAGCACAGGCGTCACTGTACATGTGACCCTGCCAATAAAGGGGCCGGAGGCAAATGCCCGAAGCCAGTCCCACAAACTATCTGCATGTGTCCGTTTGGTATTGATGTATGCATGAGGGCCCCCGGGCCCTACAACATTACATTGTGCTGTGTACAGTGGACTCAACCATGCCCTCGCTGGCAGCGGGTAAGATCTTGGACATGTAGCTTTGTCTTCACCCACTCAATACGTAAGAGGAGTGGCCTGGGTCATCGTACGCAGCGTGGGTGTGTGAATGATAAGTCCGGAGCTCTGGGCATGGTTCATTACAGGAAATGTGCAAATGCATGTGTCTCTGTTGTAGTGTGGATCTCCGTTGTGGGGTGTAAGTGGTCCCTGATGGGACTTTGACACCCACGTATGTGATCTAGTTTGGCCTCCATGAGCTCTGACCCCACCCGCACCTGTTCGGCCAACTCCTTTTGGCATTCTGACACCTGGCATTGGAATGTGATTTGTGCCTCGGTGGAGTGTTGGGAGCCAGCCGTGCTTTTGGGTGCTTTCTGATGTGTGGTCTCTGCAGGGGTTGGGGTCTGCTCTATGTAACTTGGCTGCCCTGCTCCTGGTGGTGGGGTGCCTAAGATATCCACGAGCTCTTGTACGGCGTTGGTGTAGAAGATGTGGTGGTCCTCTCCAGCATCACTGATGAGTTGTCTGCTCTGCTCTGCTGAAGGCATTGTTTGTCCCTCTGCAATATGATGGGGAGATGCATGTTGACATTGTGTTGACATGTATGTTGGTGCATTGCTCTTGTTTACATGTAGACTGTTTGTCAATGTATATTGTGACTGTTTAGGAGGTGCTGAAAATTTGATGTAGGACAATGGACATTTGGACTACATGACGGATGTGAGGTTATACCCGTACATTTCAATCTGACAGTTTCGTGCTATGTTAGATGTGATTGGCCTGTTTCTGCACATGAGCGGACCCAGTTGTGTCCTCTGTTCTTCAGTGTCGGTGTTGCACTTTGTACCACATTGTCGTGGGATGTGCTGTGATTGCTATGTGTGTGTTCTGCAGTGTTCCACTGGGATCAGAGACATGATCCAGGGTCATTGTGGGTGTGCAGTGTGCTACACATTGTTGTGCATGTGTGCCATTGTGCCCATCTCTCCCCGTTACCCCAGTCCCTGGTCATTGCTCACCCTGTTGATGTTGTGTCAAGTCCTATGGAGCTGTGTCCTTAATCCCAACTCCTTGCACTGTCTCCATACTAATGACTGTGGCTTCCATTTCCTCCAGCTCCTCCTGTGGCGCAGGACTCCCACCTCCTGTTGCCATTTCTGCCTTCCTGTTGGCAGCGGGTTTGTGCTTGGTTTGGCTTTTCACATCATGCCAGCGCCTCATGGCCTCCTCCTTTGACCTCCTCAACTGCATTCACGTTTGTCACATTTGCGTTCGGTTGATGGTAGTGTTCTGTCACCTCCGTGATGCTGATCTGGTTTTCCTGCAGACTGCACCCCGTCTTCCTCTTCCTCTTGTCCTTCCCCGACCCAGAGGTTCCTTGCTGGTTGTCTGTGGGGCTTGTGGGGTTCGCGTGGGCCTCTGAACTCCGCCCGGGTGCATCCATGGTGCAGTTTGAATTGGTTTTGGTGTGTTATTTTTGTTGCTTTTATAGTGCATTTTCCCGCATGACTTGTGGCACTTGCAGGCCTGTCGCTGGTTTTCTCTACTTTTTATTTCGCAACTTTTTTTGCATCCGTGTTTTGCATTTTTGCTGCGTCACGTTGACTTTATCGCTGACTTTTGACGTGTTGTCCTGGGCCTATCGTATGGTACCGCCGTGTTATGAATTCAACGTTAACGCTGCATTATATTCCCGCGATACACTGTGATGTGAAGAGTTGCGTTAAGCCAATTTTGCAGTAATTTTCACACGTTCTTGAGAATATCCCCCTCTCTTGCTTGTTGCCCTGTAGGATTAGTGAATGCTTTTCAGTGCAGATTTTCCACTTTGTTGCTGGGGTTTGAGCAAGATTTTTTTTATTTTTGGTGAAGTTTCAGCTTTTTGAATATAGTCTCTTGCAAACTCGTTGAGCTACATTCTTTCCGTATTCCCCGCTGTTTGTTACATTTTGTAAACTGCAGTTCAGTGAACAAAAAAAAAAGAAAGAGAGATTTGAAAAGCACTCGGGTAGGGAGCGAGTGCAGGTGTCTGTTTCCAAGTTGTCCTCATCTGCTTGTTCACAAACCTGCCACCAATTAGGCCAATCAATAGTTCGTGATGCCTTACAACCTATTGATCTGGCCCTGCCGGTGTAATCTGTTCCAGACCCGCCTTCCTGGCCGAGGCTTGTGTCAGGGCTAATTACACCAAGACACAGATCCCAATTCCCAAATAGGGTCTCTGCGGAAGTTAATTCACGTGCTCATTAGCAGAAGGTGCGTATCAGGGACATCAGTGGGAATAAATAAAATGGCTACCATGTATGCAATGAAAAATTTAAAGTGTTACTGGTATGAGACACCTTTAATAATAAAAATATTGACAAAGAAATTATTCTTTCCCAGTTTCTTTTCCATTTCTAGTTCCTGTTAATTTCCAGTTTCCATAATGGTTTTGGAAAAAAAGATGTGGTAGGTGGGATGGTTTTTAGTCTCAGGTTTGCCCCCCAGAGGTGGCAGATCAGAGGCAACTATCCCATATCTGTCTCCCCCCAGGAGGCCAGAAAGACTGTTGCCTCATGTAGTTTGTGGGAGCATAGCCATTTCCTGGTGGACAGCACCCACTCCCTGTTTTTATGAATATGAAAAACACCTGGGGGCAGATTTACAAGAAAGTGATGCATCTATAGAGATGCGACACTTTACTTGCGCCACGATAAAAAATGCTTGCACAACCATGGATGTGCCGTATTTACAATACGGCGCACCATGGCGGAAGGATTGACAGATGTGTCAAAAATTCTGACGCATCTGTTGGGGGAAAAAAGTCATGCATTGCTGGAGTCGTGTCGCAAGCACGACGCAACTCCAGCAATGATTTTTGTGGCCTATTCCCACTACACTGCGTCACTCCTACGCCTGCTTCAATCAGGCGTAAGGTTTTGACGCAGTGGCGTCCTAAAAGTGACGCAGTGAAATCTTGTAGATTTCACTGCGTCACTTTTACGAGGCTTTCCTGCATGGGAACGCCCCCCTGCATACATTATACCTGACGCAGGTATAATGTGACACAGGGCTTTACAACGTGATGCATCTCCCTAGATGCGTCACGTTGTAAATAGGGCGCATTGTTTGCACCGTGACGCAATTGCGGCGCAAAGAGGCGCAAGGGGCTTTTAAATCTGCCCCCTGCTGTTTAGTGGACTTTCTATCCCACCAGGGCAGAGTCTGGGAACTATCACCCCATTTGCATCCCTGGAGGGCAGAAAGTCCGTTGCCCTATGAATTAAGGGTGGGGGCCATGACCATGCCCTGATGGGAAGCTGCCACTCTTATATTTGTTTAAAAATAAAAAAGTCCCTGGTGTCGAGGGTGCTCTGCCCCATCGGGGGTAGTTACTCCTCTCTAACTCCGAGGGGTGCAAAAAGAGTGACAATTTCAAAGGGGGGTAGGTGGGGCATAAGCCCTTGCCTGAGGGGCCGCTCCCCATATCCCTGGTGTCTAGTGGGTGGATCTTTGCTTGGGGGTCGCTCTCCCACAGCAATTCACAAGCAGGGATCTACTGGACAGATGTACCATTGGAAAGCGGAGATTCTCTGCTTTCCAATGATAGCTCTCCTGAGAGAATCAGTGCTTGGAGCTGAAATACGCCCCAGAGCACTGATTCAGTGAAAATAAAACATGCCCATTGGCTCGTTTTCCTTTCGCTTTCAGGAGTAATGAAGTCATCACGCTCCATATGGAAGTGCCCAAAATTTGAGGCCGACACCATGAGGGACTTAGGCCCAGTTCCTTGTCTGAGATGTCAGGGTCTCCAACATCAGTCTTCTCACCCCAGTCAGGCAGCAGTCCCTGTGGTCCTTAATGTCCAAATGGAGAGGGGCACCATTCTTCTCATCTGAGTTTAAACTCACCTTTTTACCCCCTCTGCAGTCCCCCATGAGCCATAAGTATTTATTTTGGGTAGCGGAAATACCCTGATAGTGCTAGAAAATTGAAACTTCTAGAGTTACCGGCATTCATTGAATGAATAATCTTAAATTAAAAACCCCTATTGGTTGACCTGAAAGAGTTTGAATTTTGGAATATTGATATTTTCCCTTACGGTTTCCATTAAAAAGTCCTGGGTGGGCCTGCTTCCTCAACCATGACATACCTCCCAAAGCGTCTGGGGTGTGCTCTGCTGCAGGTGTGCACACTCATAATTGAGGGAAGGCTGGAGTATTCTTGCATGTGGGACTCGGGAAACTAAGCTGAAACAAGTATTGGTAATGCCAATGGGTCTGGCTTTGAAGGAATGCTGTAGGGCAATGTGAAGTAATACAAGTAAATTACATAGGAATAGATATGTATTTGTGTGTAAGCAAAGAACTGTAGTTTAATAATGATGTAGGTAAAAAGGTCAGGAGACAGTTACACTGTTAAGCCAGACCTAAACATCCATGTAGGATAATGACAGCCCTCCTCCCATGTGTGCTACTGCCAGAGAAAAACAGCATACAATGCCATGTGTGCCCATCTGAAATTTCAAGTTCAGGCAGCTGAATAAATGAACAAAATAATCATAGCTGTATGAAGGGGAAATAACTGTTTCACACAAGCACAGGACTTCTGCCCGGTCAAAGCATGCACTCCTGGCATCCAAAATGTGGGTGGAGCCAAAGTCCTTCTCGAGTGAAGCTCACATAATTGTCTGGCGGCAGCTGAGCGGTCATGCCGGACCACAAAAACCTGCCAGGAGAGAGACCAATTGCCGTGGCGTGGTAACTAACTCCAACATGATGCAACTTTTTATGGCATGCCGGTGACAGAAAGTGGGCCATGGGCCCGTGTTCACATGCAGCACTCACAGGCCAAGGCGCTGCACCGCAGTGGAATGTGGCAACTCAGCCCAAATGCACCCGGCAGACAGGAACTGTGTTTTTCCCGGTCACTCTTTTATTATTGGATGATAACCCTCCGCTCAGTATCCCCGCACGAGGAGACTGTCAGCTGACGCCCACCAGAGCGCAACGCCCATTGGTCTCACAGGGCTTCAGTCCACCCCACCCCCGTCGGTGTGTCAGCCCGGGAGGAGACAGCTTCCCGGGCACACATACAGCAGCACCCGAGCACTTTACAGGTCTTTAAAAGACCATTTGCATGTTAATGAGGCACTGTTGTTGTTTTACCCCTTCTAAGAGCCCCTGCAGCTCCACTCTGCCTATTGCTTTAAGATTCAGGCCCCCCCAAAATGTTTTCTTAGCCCCCCCCGAAATGTGGCTCTAGTTGTGCCTCTGACGCCCACTGATGGTGACCTTATCCACCAGAAAGGGAGAATGCAGGATCGATAATAGCGAAAACCAATAACCAGGTCCCACCAGTTAAAAAGCTTGTACAGCTGCCTCCTCGTGGCAGAGGAATCGGGGCAGAGTTGGGTAGTTAAGACTATCACAATCCCCCACACACATGAGAGAACCCTTCATAGCGCAATAACTACACTCCACGCTGTTACTTGAAGCGTAAAAGGCCATTTTATTAGGACAAGGTTGCAATCATTTAGACTTATTAACAGTACATCAAGGCCAGAAATAAACTCACCCATCCCATACCCACGCATTCTCCATTCTGCCTTCCCAAAACCATCTCACCTGTTTGACTCTTCCCCATTCACTCGATAACCTCCTTCCTTTCCCCATTCTCACCTTCACTTGCCCTCCAAACATCCTCTGTTGACTTTGCCTTCATTGCTCATTGCCTCCAGTGCCCCGCTATCAGACACCTGCGTACCGTTCTCCCCCCACCCGAGGGGTGGATCCACCCGTATATGACTCCCCACCCCTCCAAAGTACTGTAACGCCTCTGCAACCTGCCCCAAACTGGCACCCCCAGACCTAAAACCACCCCTAGTCCTTCACTGAAAACCTGTAGGGTGGGTGGGTGGACAAACTTTCTAGATCCTCCCAGTGGTGCTCAGGTGTCAGGAAGAGGCTGGATCTTCCTCTCCTGACACCTTATATGCCCTCCCAATCCCACCCCTTCCTTTCACCCCTCTAGTCCCGCCCCCCCACCTCGTCCTTCCGCTAATTGCACAAATACCCCAGGGGAAGACTGGTATGCGACTTTCACTTCCCCCGGGGGCCGCATTGGCTGTTGAGCAGGGAAGAAAGAGGAAATTCAGGGTTTTCCTATTAAGCATGTTTGGAGGTTGTGAGTGGTTCAGCTTCTTTATGTTCTGTACTTCATGCCGAGGATATCTAAAACAGTAGTCTGTTGTGGTATTTTTGTGCTTTGGAAAAGTATGTCTAATTATCACCTCAGGTCATGACAAAGGATTCCTGTGTAAATGATTAAATGCTGCCATCTGCTGAAGAACAGGGAGACTTACAGTTGCGCGCTCAGAGCAATAGGTCAAGCAATTAATCTCTGAATATCAAATGATATCAATAATAAACACGCCAAAATGCAATTTCACCCCATTTATACACAGCCAAAGTTCAATACATATGACTGATTAATATTTACTTTTGTTTCATTCGGTTTGTTGTAGCCACATTTGTTTTGCTTGATTGGCATTTTGATTACGATTATCAACTAATGTAAGTCCGTCAACTGCAAACCATATAATAAACGTTACATAAAAAGCAGTTTACAAGGCAACACGCAAAAGCATTTGAATTAATAGAACTATAAAATGTACACCCATTTGTTATGGATACTGAATACTGGGGGTAGGAAAGAGTTTGTTTCTATCACACAACAACATTTAAATTAACTGTGCTAGTACACAAATTAAGCACTTTTTTTATTTTTAAAGTGAGTTGGAATCTAATACTTTAATATGATTAAAATGAATCATTACACTAGGAGATGCAATTTCCCTACATTTTCATCTTTGCCCGTCTGTGCAAATGTAATGGTCATTTAAATTAAGAATGTGTTATCTGTAATGGCAGTGCATTACCATACCATGAATACCCCATTCTACGTCAATCCACTCTACTCTGCACTACTCCACATCACTGCATTCTACTCTGCACCATTCCATTTTAATCCAATCTCGCCCACTGCTCTCTGCACCACTCTACTCTATGCCACTGCACTCTGCACCCCTTTACTCTACCCTTTACCACTCCACTCTATGGCAGTGCACTCTTTATCACTCTACTCTACACCACTGCACTCTTTGCCACTGCACTCTACACCACTACAGTCTAGGCCACATCAATCTATTCTGAATACTCCACTCTACGCCACTGTACTCTACGCCACTCTGTAATACTGTACTCTAGCCCACTGCATTCTATGCCAATACATTCTACGACCATGCACTTTAGTCTGTTACTCTCAAGTCTATGCCCCTGCACTCTACGCCAGTGCACTGTATGACCCTCAAATCTGCTCTGCTCTGCTGCACTCTACACTGATTCCTCTATGCCATTACACTGTGTGCCACTCTACGCAAATGCATTCTACTCGGAAACAATTGAATCTACGCCACTGCACTCTACACCACTCTACTCCACACTTTGCCACTCCACTCTATACCACTTTTCTCTACGCCGCTCTACTCAAAACCACTGCACTCTATGGCAATGCTTACTACACAATTGCACTCTATGCCACTACTGTCTACTCTACATACCTGTACTCTATGACACAGTTCTCTTCGCCACTCTACTCTACTCAACTCTACACCACTGCACTCTGATACTCTACTCTGCAACACTGCATGCTTCACCACTGCTGCTCTACTCTGCACTAATCCACTCTATGCTATTCCACTCAACACCATTGCACTCTATGCAACTTCACTATTCGCTATACTCTACTCTGCACCACCCTAGTAAACTGCATTCAATGCCACTTTACTCTACTCTGTTCCACTCTACTCTGCACAACTCCACTGTGCTCCACTGCACTTTCCTATGCACCACTCTAATCTACACCACTGCATTCGGTGACACTGAATTTAATGCCACTGCACTCAATGCCATTGCACTCTAGGCCACTATACTCTGCAACACTCTACCCCAGTCCACTTTACTCTATGAGACTCCAGTGTATGCCAGTCTACGCAACTTCACTCTATTCCACTCCAATACATGACACCTCTCTGCCACGCCACTATGCTACACTCCATTCCACTCACCATTCTACTCTACGACACTCCATAAAACTCTACTTTGCACCACTAAAGTTTAGCCATGCTGGACAGCAGCCACAGGAACTATTGGCTGTGCCAATGCTTGTTTATGGCATGGGACTGAATCTCCGAGTCCTGAAATAGCTGCCACCAAAATATTTGTTGATTTGGTGGCAGACAATCAGATCTTATCTTAAGACCTGTGAGCTCTGCGGATTCTCCATGGTGTGTAATATACATTTGTTCAACATTCGCATCTCAGAAACTACTGAATAGATTTACACCAAATCACAAAAAGCACATTTTCTGAGCCAAGATCTAGTTTTCTGCCAAATTTCGTGTGATTACATTCAGCCTTTTTGGCTGTAGCTAGGTCTAATTTTCGTATGGCAAATTGAATGGGGAGAACATATTTTGGACCCCTCCCCCCACTATTTTTCTTGGCCCCTGCTTGACAGATCACTTCAAAACTTTTCAGGAAGGAGCTGATGTGGATAAGACAGCATTCTTTATCATCAATTGGATGAATTGTAATAGGTTAAAACTAAAACAGGTAAAGCTGAGATTCTTATTGTTAAGAACAAGTCTTTCTGAAATTAATATTACTGGCCCCTATTCCCTAGAATTGGGAACAGCGCATCTACCCAAAGCATAGGGAAAATACTTTGGCATTCTGGTAGACTTCAATCTTACCCTACAGCCACCAAAAGGCATAGTAGTATCTAAGTATATTTATTATAAAAATGCTATTCTCTTATTAGAGGCATATATACTCATTGTAACTGCGGCTGATAGCTAAAGCCAACACCTCCCCATCAAGGGCTACCCAAGAATGATCTCCACAGGCTTCAGATCATACAGAATGAAGCTCAAGACTGAATTGACAAACTCAGTAGGTCTGCATTACTTAAAATTACACCCTTTATATTGTTACATCACATAGTAATCTTGTGCCCAACCCCACGCTACACACGGAGATAGACATCTTATATTACATAATAAAAAACATCGAAATTCACTGAACAAAAACCAAAAGGTTAAAGTGATATTTAGGAATTGTAATAACATCCTACTTTATATATATATTTTTAAACCAAAGGAGTTGACTGAAAAAAACCAAGGTTAAAGTAAACATTAAAGCTAGGTAAAAATGTCAGTTAATACAAACAGTTCTAAACAAACAAAACCACTAGAATTCACCAGCTAATGTTAGTGCAATTAACTATAATTGTGCCCTAAATTAACTATACCTCGTGCCCACGCAATGCATTAATAAATACTTTATATACTGCACCACTCATGACATCTTCTTTGTCTTCATTTATAACATCACTGCAACAACTGTAATTACATGGTTGATAACACTGTGCATGGTGGTAAGTTTGAAATTATATTCACCTTACCACCAGTAACAAATCATTCAATACTTTGGAGATATTGCGCAGACCATTACATTATTTTTTTCTATTACACTTTATCATCTGGATTCCTACTATGACACTATAAAGTCTGCTTGTAAATGGAATGCATGTTCTTTGGAGAATTTGCTGTGTGACCTTTATTTGTTTTCTATTTTGCAAAAACGTGAAACATTCCTTGCATCAGCACCACGTTTCGTTAGCTCTAGCAAAGCCATGAATACATTTGAACTCCTCCAGTCGAGCATCTCTGTCCCACATGAGGAATTCATAGGTTGGATGAAAACTTAAGTTGAGTCAGGCTTTTGCGGGAAGGGCCTTACATTGGTCTTGGATCATTTTACTAATCCACGGTGTTTAGAATTCCTCTTTAACTGGACCGTGAGTAACTAAGGAAGTACCCTCTTGGTAGTGAATAGAAATGCCCTGGGCAAAAGCTCTTTAGAGACACAGCTCATCTCTGGGGGCATATTATCAAGGAGGTATCGCCGAGTTAACGACACTTTATCGCAGCCAAAGTCCCGATAAATGTATCTCCCTATTCAAAAGCTGGTGCTATATCACCAGTTTACCGGTGATAGCAGCGCAAAAAACATTGCCACAGATGACCCCCACAAATCTCGCTATTGGGATGCAGAGTAAGCGTTCCCGTGCAAAAATCGATGACAACACCACTCTGCAACATTCTCAATGACCAGCCAGATCGACGATGAGAACCCAAAACAGGTGATAAGGTGCGTTAAGTTAAGTCAGACGACAGCCTACAGCAGAAAGGGGAGCCCAGTCCAGAGCCACACCTGAAGATCAACAATTGCCATGGAGCCACTGATCATGCAGCTTGGAGCCCCAACAGGGCCACAACACCCACCGCCACCACACCCAGGAACCCCTCATGCCCCTGGACCCCCACCGCTCCCCCCAGACCACCACAGAGGCAGCACAGACAAAGACCGCAACCCTCAGAAAAAGCACGAACCTCACAGACCCAACACCAGAGAATGTCATTGCCCACTACAGGCTGAAATGGACAACCCTCCTCCGCATCCTGAACATCATTGCTCACATGCTGATGGTACCAACACAGCGGACAAGCAACATCCGCGCTCAGACAAAGCTGATGGCCGTGCTGCACTTGTTAGCCTCTGGTACCTTCCAACCAACAACCGCCAGAGTCGGAGGAGTCTCACAGCGAGCCCAATCCAAGTTCCTCTCAACGGTCTTGGATGACAAAATTAGCTTCGTACCCCACTACCTATACTTCCCCCACCTTGCGCAGGAACAGTTGGAGACCAAGCAAGGCGTCTATGCCATAGCTGGCTTCCTGCATGTGTCAGGGGGAAATTGACGGCACACACTTGTGCTTCCTGGCAACACTGCACACAATACCCGCAACAGCTAGCACACGCATTCCATCAATGTGCAGGCAATAGTGGACCACCGGGGAATCTCCACCAAAGTCATTGTGAACTACCCAGGCAGTGTTCAAGATTCCCACATATACCGACAGTCCATCATCAACCAGCACTACCAGGAAGGCACCCATGGAAATGCACTGCTCGATGGCAAGTACCAAATGAACACAGCACACACCCCAACTCCACAATCATGCAACTCACAACTCTGGGAATGCACATGTTACATACTCACATACAAAATGCCAAACAACATGCCCGCCCACCAGACATGACAGCACAACTTATTGTGGGAACCTGGGCCAGCCATGTAAATAAGCCACCAATGGCATGGCACCTCAACCACACAATAGCAGATTGTGGGGAAAGGTGGGCACCAGGCATGTGCGAAGGAGGCAAGTGACCCATGAATGAGAATGTACCCATTGCCAAGTGTGGAATGGATGTTATAGCCAGACTGCAGTATGTAGATCACACACATATCCATGTCGACATACACCGCTGGTGTATGGAGTGTAGTGGACAGTGGATGCAACCATGTCACCACAGCCAGTAGTGAAGATCGCGGAAATGTAGCTTGTTACGTCCCCCCCAGTAAGCGTGAGCAGGGTGAGCTGGCCCAGTGTACGGCAGGCCAGCGTAGGGGTGTGAATAAAAAGCACGTAACTCTGGGCATGGTTCTCTTCCGGAATGCCCAACCTCTCTAATAGGGCGGCGTCTCTCACCCCGCCACAAGGCCGTCGCCATGAGTAGTGTTGCCTGCGATCCTGTGCACCTGCTGCACCCTGGGCTGCTGGTCCCCAAACCCTTCTTGGCAAGCCCTGCTCACCCAGGCCTCACTGCTCACCTGCTGACACCGGCGTGTGTCAAGGAGGTCCCACCATGTGCCGGTGTAGTGTAGTTCCTATATTCCCAATAGGCTCTGCGCATTGGAATAACATAAACAGCAGTGTAGATGTAGGACTGAGGTCATCTAGGTCTCTACTGACTATGTTAGACTTAATTAGTTTTGCCAGATAGCTCAGAGGTCACTAGAAGCTTTCTCGAATGTTCAGGAAAAGGTTAACCTTCCTGATTCAGACAAGAAGGGATTAGTTTCTGACGACCGCGTAAACATGACAACTTTGCTCCCTCAGAATAAAGAGTGTATCTCTAGAGTCGTGTGAAAACAATAGGCAGCTATTTCACTCAGTCAATCGTGCATGCTTAGTTTCACCAGAGTGCAGAGAAATAGAGAGACGGGCGTTTTCAATAAAAGGTGATATTTTTTTGAGCAGTCTTCTTTCTCATGCAAGAGAAATGAATTGCCACAATTGCAATACTTATCATAAAGTAAAATGTGTACAGTAAAAGTAGTATTATGAAATAATACTGTAAAAGCATTGATATGGTTTCTTAGCTGTATGATACTTTAAAATATATAAAATATAAACATACATAAAAACATTGACTAAACGAACTCAACTGGTGCTTCTAAGATACGCCTACCCCAGTGTACCTGACCTAAGCCTAATACATGGGAAGGAGTAAGTAAGTTGCAGTTTTAAGTTAAGTTGGGTTTTTGCCAAGAATCTGAATCAAGAATTCTCTCTAAGGTTTTAATCAGCTCCGCACCTTGGTTATAGAATGAAGGAGGTCTTGTATCTCGCTTCTCAGGACTCAATCTCCCAGCAACCCGCGAGGGCGACTTGGGAACACCGGAGCTGGATTTCTCAGCGTGAGAAAAGGCAGCTTCTCCAGCGCGTCAAAAGGGGAGGGGCGTCTTCCTTCGGCTCTCGCATCAGCTGGGCTTCGGATAAGTAGATAGCCGCTCTGCTCCACACCACCGTGTGTTTGCTTAAGGCAAAGTTTGTATATTTATACCTGAAAGGTGCCGGGTTTGACGTAAGGTTGGACATAAGACATCACTAAGAACTAACAGTTCTTTCTGGACTCCAGGAGTTCTTGTGCAAATCAAAACAAAAGCAGGAGGGGGATTCCTGGGCTTGCAAGGCTTGGTTTGTTTAAAGAACGCGTTGTGCTTTCTAGGAGTCTATGGGAGTAGCCTTGCGTGCTTTGGACTGCATGGGCTATTACTAAATATGGATATGATTCTTATGCCTTTATAAGGATACTATTTATTATAACCACATAAGGGCATGAATCGGGAATATCGAATTAGGGTCCGAGATAGAAATACAACACCCACTCCACGTATCAATGTCCATCATTACTAAAAAATAAGCAATATCAAACATATGATGCATGTGTGTTTTCCAACCCACCCCAAAATACATATTTGCATTTGAAATGGTGTATGGTATATACACGTAAAATGAGTATTGGTACTGTACGTTTTTTCAAGCAAGGTTATCATTCAGTTAAATGCATATATATCAGCTGAATGAATTGCAAAAATTATAAATGAAATTACACATGAAATGGCTCTGTATTCAGAAGAGAAGGTCGAGACCATTTCATCACATACTTATACGACATTGTACATGTTCTAGAGGCTGAGGTAAAATCTTGTCTCTAATGTCTCTAAAAATAGAAGCTCTGTTCTCTAAGAATAGTTCTACTTTAAGCAAAGTATCATGTGCCGGGAAAAATGGTAAATATTTTGATTTGAAAGAAAAATAATATCGCTTAAAGGGAAAAAAAATTGTTCCAAAAGTTTTTAGTTGCTTTGTTTAACAGAACTGAAGGCCAAATTCAGAGTTCAGGGAGCGTTGTGTGCTTGTTATTTTTAAAAGTTATACCCGTTGTTCAGGGGAGAACATCATATCAGACAGGCTTGCAAAAAACTGGTCTACAACATCAGTTGAAAGTTCGACCAAGTTTGAAAATACTGAAACTGTGCAGTTGTTTGGATCAGCAATGCTCACAGAAGGTTGTACCTGTTTGGTGCTGCTTTCCTCTCGTACTTCACCACCACCTATTCGTAATGGTGAAGGCTCAACGAATGCCGTCATCAGAATAGGTAGCTGCTGGGGACAACACGTTGCATGAATCGTTACCGGACCTAGCAAAGTATTGATATCCATTGGTGCTGCTGATGGTAGTGTAAGACAGACGTCCAACACGCATTCTTCTCCGCATAGCAGACATCGAAGCACAGGTAAGATGCAATCCTGCCAGATTGGTCTGAATGAAAGAAACCAAGTTGTACTCAGATCTCTTAGCCGGGCCAATCCGAGGACCTTAGTGATACGGTCTCGGTATCGTATTGCTAGGATCGTTTCTTCCATCGTTGCTGGAGTCTTGTCTGTGGATTGGCTTGCCGTATCGGAGCAGAAGGAACAAAAATAAAATTCCTGCTACGAGTCCCAAAATTAAAGGTAGGTCGCCAAAGACAGAATGGAGAAAATTCGGGAAGATGCCCAGAACTGTTTCAAATAGTGTTAACAGTCCCGAAAAAAAGTGTCTTAAATACATGTGTGATGCCGCTGGTATCAGACATGTTTAAAATTTGGCTTAACATTTCTGCGAAATGCACGGGGCAATTTGACGATAAAAGGGTATGTATCTCTGCAGCTGTCCCTGCAACTTGCAGGTCATACGTTTCTTTGGTTGAGGTCAATGGCACAGTCGTCTGTAAAAGAATAGATTTCATTCTGCTTAAAGTATCAATTCGAATAGAAGAGATATTCACATAAGGCCATATTGCCGCCTCCATGTCTGGATTGCTGTTTGAATACAATACTTGCATACAGCAAACGACCTTGGAAGTAACAGTTACGAGATAGCATTCTCCTGGCACCAATCCACAATAGCTGTGGTCATATATTATAACGTAGCCACCATTGGAAAGCTGTCTGAAGAATGGTTCTATCTGTGTTGTAGGAGTGCCTTGCAGGTGACATGAAAGGTTATTCGAAGACCCTTCGCAGGCTCCATGCAAGTTAATACCTTGACACAGAAGTGTACCGCTTAGTGATTTTTTACAATTATTACCAGTAAGGAATACCTCCTTTTTCCCTTCACTATAACATTTGTGTGTGTAAGGCAAATCCCAGGTTGATTTGATGTAACCTTTACCCAACCTTTCATACTGGCCTGCTGGTATATATTCTTGGCAATATTTAAACGGGAAAGTTGTAATCCGAATTGTAATTGTTCCTTGTATTATCCATTCAATGACAGGTCTCTCTGATATTGTCAATGGTAATCTTTCAAGTTTTTCAATGTTCAGAATCGTATAATCTGCTCCTTTTTGTGCCAAAGTGATTTGTTTATCAGCAAGGTTAAAGATAGAAAATAATGATGTTATGTTGATTAGACGCCATGGCACGTAGCCTGAACGTAGATTTTGCAACGTCCAGCCAAGCTGTATAATAGAACGCAATTGGGACTGACCATGTTATAACATTGGCAAGTCTTGCTCTATTATATAAAACGAATCAGAAAAGGGGGTGGTGATGAACAGAGTGTCTGAATTAAGCAGACCACTCTTACCCAGTCAAAAGATCAGGGCTTGATCCATCACCGTTTTTATCTCACTGCACCATCCCAGCTCAGAACCTGGCTACATGCAAATTAGTCTGTTCCTGTCCCAGTGCATGATGGCAACAGGGCAAACCAAACTACCAAGCCAGTTCTTATACTGGGAAGGAAACAAGCTTCCGGAGACCGGTTTCTGGCATTTCAGCCGTGGTCGACCCAGCTTGCTTGAATCCTGATGGTGCAGTGAGCAAGGGACTCATGTCTGAGTATACCTTGCCATACCTATAGTGGCCAAAAACGATTAAAAAAAGGGGGTGGTGATGAACAGAGTGTCTGAATTAAGCAGACCACTCTTACCCAGTCCAAAGATCAGGGCTTGATCCATCACCGTTTTTTAACTCACTGCACCATCCCAGCTCAGAACCTGGCTACATGCAAATTAGTCTGTTCCTGTCCCAGTGCATGATGGGAACAGGGCAAACCAAACTACCAAGCCAATTCTTATACTGGGAAGGAAACAAGCTTCCGGGGACCGGTTTCTGGAATTTCAGCCGTCGTCGGCCCGGCTTGCTTGAATCCTGATGGTGCAGTGAGCAAGGGACTCATGTCTGAGTATACCCTGCCACACCTATAGTCGCCAAAAACGATTCAGAAAAGGGGGTGGTGATGAACAGAGTGTCTGAATTAAGCAGACCACTCTTACACAGTCCAAAGATCAGGGCTTGATCCATCACCGTTTTTTGGCTCACTGCACCATCCCAGCTCAGAACCTGGCTACATGCAAATTACTCTGTTCCTGTCCCAGTGCATGATGGGAACAGGGCAAACCAAACTACCAAGCCAATTCTTATACTGGGAAGGAAACAAGCTTCCGGGGACCGGTTTCTGGCATTTCAGCCGTCGTTGGCCCGGCTTGCTTGAATCCTGATGGTGCAGTGAGCAAGGGACTCATGTCTGAGTATACCCTGCCACACCTATAGTGGCCAAAAACGATTCAGAAAAGGGGGTGGTGATGACGGCTGTAATGCCAGAAACCGGTCCCCGGAAGCTTGTTTCCTTCCTAGTTAAAGAATTGGCTTGGTAGTTTATTCTGCCCTGTTCCCATGATGCACTGGGCCAGGGACAGACTAATTTGCATGTAGCCAGGTTCTGAGCTGGGATGGTGCAGTGAGCTTAAAAAACGGTGATGGATCAAGCCCTGATCTATTGACTGGGTATGAGTGTTCTGTTTAATTCAGATACTCTGTCCATCACCACCCCCTTTTCTGAATCTATTATATCAAAGGCAGATGATACAACAATGTCCAGTGAATATATTCTGGAAGACAGAGTCGTTAACCCATTGTCCACAACAGAAAGTGATTTTTCCAAATATATACGATCAATTTCTTGTATTTTTTCTGCTGTTTCAATTTGCATTACTTTCCAAGCTTCGTTGTATGCAGCGTATATACCGGCCGCAACGAAACGTTTTTGACGCTGTTTGCGAGGTCCCAGTATGAAATCTCGCAAGTCAGCACCTTCTTTAAGTAAAGTCAAGTGTTGCTTAATTTCAGCCAGTGTGGATTTCTGTAGCCACTCAAGGCATAATTTCCCTACACTGTATGTTGTAACAATCCCTGGATGTTGTCTCTGGGAATATCTTGGATCTGGCCTGGTCATTTTGAACCCCTGTCTTTTATTCAGGAATCTATCTTGACAGTTGTTTGTGTCTGTGGGCCAGATCAACCATTTTTCCAATCAGGATTTGTTCTGTTTTGGTGAAAAATATGGGATACGTCTATTTCCACATTCGTAGTACTATTACTATCAGGTATGGGCATTGGAATAGACGGTTTATTTAAGTCTTTTATCTTAGCTAAACCAAGACAAGTAGTTTGTTGAATGGTATCATTCAGGAATATTATTTGTTCTGGGATCATGCAGGCTCTAAATAATGATTCTAGACCTTGTACCTGCCAGTCTTTTGTTCTCCAGGTGGTTTTTGTTTCAATGTTATTTTTCCAAAATTCAAAACCAAATGTTGACATTTTGTCATAAACTTGTTCAGAATAAATCAGTTTAGTATTTGTCATCATTGTTTTCATTCCTGTCTTATTTAACATTTTAAAATAAAACATTTCTGGATCACTGTTGTTAAACCCCGAGAAGTATGGACATTTCTCAAAAAATGTTTTCGAACTTCTTTTTGGTGGAGTTGGACAATGTTCCTATTGATTATAAGTAAAAACATTTCTAGGTTGTGCAGATTTATGCAAATAGTGATGACCATAGTGATTGTAACAGTATAATTCTTCATAATTTGATGAACCCTGTAAGTAATCATGTTCTGTAAATTTAGCTGACATTACTAAATCTGACATCATATTATTAATACTTTCAAAATCCCAATCATCAGAAAAAGAACTTGGTTTCACAAAATCACTTAAGAAAATCTTAAACTGGTGTGGATAGTTTAAGAGCTCAATCGGGCCATAAATATCATAGTCAGTTCTGTCCCATGCAATACCCCCAGGTATTGGATTGGCTGTGATGTTCACTGATGATAGTTCTCTTTTCTCGATGTGAGAGGATCTGTGAGACTTTAGGACCAAGTTGATTTTCTGACTTGCTGTGTCCATTGTACTAGATTTTCCATCAATGAATTTACCCAAGCATAAAACCATGATGAGCCAAAGCAGGAGGAAAAGTACACCTAACACAATCCAAAATTCTATCCATGGTGAAATCAGATGTGTTTCTTTTAGTTGGTGAAACAGCCGGTCATTTTTTCTTTGAAAGTTTTTGTTGCTGGCTTGTCTCCATGTTCACTTGGATCATCGGAAAAGTCATCAAAGTTGATAAAAAAGCCAGATGCAGTTCTGTCAATTGGTGGGATTGCTTCCGGATTTCCATTGATCTTTGCATTTTCTTTTGTTACATTCGTGCAGTCTGAAGCTACATCGTTGTAGACTGGTGTGTCATTATGAATTGTTGCAATTTGGGTTTCAAGAGGCACAAGTTCCATGGCTTTGTTGCATAGTCCTTTTTTATTTACTGTTAGTTTATCAAATGTGATTAGTCTTTCAGTTTAAACCTCTTGGATTGTAGCAAAGTTTGGTCTTCTGCTATTTCTTGGGGGTCCACTGGGCCTACTACTTATTATCGGCCACATGATTGTGGTTTCACCAGGTCGATGGAAACAATTCTGTTTTCCTTTTTACCTGCTAGTGGCGGTAGTACTACTGATCTTGTTCCGCTGACAGCTAAGACAGGTACTGCTTTTCTGTAAGAAGGCCCAAATTCCTTCTTCACCGGGATCTTTTCTCTGACCAGATCCCCAATCATTGGAATCAAGACAGGTCTTGCTGGGACAGGTGGTTCTTCAGTGGTTGTTGGCTTAGATTTTATGTTACTTAGACTTTTTCTTGTTTCATTCAAGTCTTGTTAAACAGCCAAACGATCTTTGATGTCAAAGGTTTTTTCTCCTACCACTGAAGTATGACAATCCAAAACCTGAATTTTCATTCTAGTGCCGAACAATAGTTCGTATGGAGTGAAACCTTTTAGAGAATTTCTAGGCAGATTGTTAAGACTATGTTGGACACTTGTTAGATGTTTGACCCACCCATCACCCAAACCTAATTCCCCTGCCATTATAGATTGCTTTATGTCACAGTTTTTTCTTTCCACTACCGCATTTCCCTCAGGGTGGAAGGGAGAAGAGTACCGCAATGCAATGCCCATGCTGGTCATGGCCTCTTTGTAAGCTCGATAGCTAAACGCAGGACCCTGGTCAGAATGTAGCATGCCAATTGCATATGTGCCGATAAAGACTCGCAAATCTTTTATAACAGTTCTGGCGTTAGCTGAGCGCTGGGGCCTACATTTTTAAGTGAGTTTAAGTCTTAATAATTTTGGGGACGCATTTCTCCTGTTGGATTTCTGTGTATAGATCGCTTGATGCTTTCTAATAAAGGTGTCCTGGCAATAGTCTGGTCCGGTTCACAACTGCGATCTCTGTTGCAGTCAGGACAATCCATTGCAAATCTGTAAATTTGCAAGCTTTGTAATTCTATTAGAGATTTCAAGATCTCTTGGTGCCTTGGACCCAGTCCCATGTGTGCGTCTTCAATCAAGAAAACTCTCCGGTTCGTGTTTGGAATTACTCTATCCCCCACTCCAGGGATTTGAGCAAAAGGAACGGAGTTTGCATCAATTATGTATGTAATACTGAGTGGATAGTTGAGAGGTAATGCTGCATAATCGCCTTTTAACGATGCTTTTACCGCCAGAATGGTTTCTCCGCCTATGTGTTTTTTTTAACGCTTTTTTGTGGCTACGGAAGCCGGTTGAACCGCTGCCGCTGTGGCTTTATTAGCCAATGAATTCCCTGCAACATGAACGCCATCACGTCGATGACTCAGTGCGTGTATCACGTGAGTCTTTTGTAGTTCTTTCTGCAAAAGAACTACTTGTTCCCAACGCTTTTTATGCTTTATTGAGGCACCTGTGTCATCTTTGTAACCGTTTTTGCTCCATGTCTGCATGTCACTGTTATATGATTTGACGCAGTAATTTGAATTGCACACTATTAGTGTGGGTAATTCGCGATCTGCATTTTCAAGCGCCATCTTTAGGGATCTTATTTCAGCTCGCTGAGCTGAACAGTTTCTGAGTGATTCAGTTTTAGTAATCATTGGTTTGAATTTACCAGAGCGCCAGCGACTTTTCACAATCGCGCATGCTGCATTGTAGGATTTTTTCTCTACATCGTAATGGTGTGCAAATCTGTCCATATAGATTACACAGGTATATTGTTCGAGAGGCAGAATTTCGGTCGGCAGAGGATATTCTTGTTCGTATTCAAGATCATCTAGTTTTTTCAGTTTCCGGTCAAAATAGTATTTCCCATCTTCTGTAGCAAGAGAATTTTCCCATTGTATCCATTTTGGATCTAATGCTACTGTATTCAGATTGCATGGACTTGTTAATGCCGCAAGAGCTGGTTCTGCTGTATAGACAGTTATTCTTTTGCCTTGGGCTAGGGCTCTTTCTCTTGTTACAGTAGTTTGAACCGCTGTCAGAATTTTTTCTGTAGAATTAAAATTCATTTCAGCTTGAGTGTACAAGTGTGATTTGTAAGCTATAGGTACCGTTTCTCCCTCATTAGAGGTCAGGTGCGTGAATCCGCATCTTCCTGGGATGACTCGGATTACCAGATTGCGTATGTTTTCGCATGTTTGCAGTTTTGTTTTAGCTAACATGTCTGTCTGTAATGATTTCAAAATTTCAGTGTGTTTTTGAGTCCAATGTATTGGTTTGAAGTCAGGTTTTATTAATTCGTAGAGAGGTTTAACCCTCTCTGCATAATTTAGAATGTATGTTCTTCCGAAATTCAGGAAGCCTAGTATTGATTGTAAATTTTTCAGCGTTTTCGGTGCTTGGAGTACTGCACACTTCTCTAAGAAGTTGTCTGCCAGGCTTTTGCCTTCACTTGATAATTCGTTCCCTAAAAATATGACTGTTAGATGGCAATTCTTGACTTTTTAAAGTTGAATTTGTAACCCTCTGATGCGAATCCAAGAATTATGATGTTCACTCTTTTTAAGTGAGTCTCCAGGTCATCGTCTGTAAGATAGATGTCATCGACATATGATAATGCCTCATCATCATATATTTGTAGTAATTCTGTTACCCTTGCTGAGAATAATCCTGGGCTATTCTTGAATCCCTGTGGGAGTCGACAAAATTGTTTTTGCGACCCCATTATTGAGAAAGGGGTCAAATACCTGCTTTCAGGTGCAATGTTTTGACAGAAGAATCCATTAGAGATATCTAATGTTGTGTTATATTTTTTGCGCACGATGTTGTTCATTAGTGCTGCACTGTGTGAATTTTGCACTGCAAAAGTTTAGCAACAGGAGTTTAAATGTCTGTAGTCCAAAACTAAAGGATATGAATCGTCTGGCTTGGAGACAGGAACCAAAGGATTGTTCATTTGTCAGGTGCATGTTTCAATCACCCCTTGATATTCAAGTTGATCTAAGATCTCCCTGACTTGCTTTTTAGCTTCTTGTTTAACTGGGTACTGCCTTTGTGCAGTAGGTTGATTTTTTAATTGGATTTTGTGGTGAGGAGAATCCTCATCCCATCCTACATGATTTTCATATAAAGCAGGGGCTTGGGCCACCGCCCATTTTCTTGCCAATGTGTATTTTTTATGAATTGGGATATGATTCGAGAAGGCAGGCATAATCATTTCTTCACCATGAGGACACTCATTGACAAACTCTGGTGGCCAGTCTTTTTCAGCTAATAGGATGTCATAGCCTTTAGAAAGATTCTCTCCAAAGAGACCGTTTATTTTCCTTGTTTTATCTCCCTGTATACGCAATGTTATTTCATATAGTTTATGGGGCACACTAACTCGTGTGTCTGCAGTTTCCACCTGAATGTATTCATTCGTTTCCACTGTCTCCAGAAGATTCATCAGGATCTTGCGAGCTGGTCACTTCTGCTGCGCTGTCTAGCATTGTCTGGCCCCACTCTCCATTTTTCAGTTGTATCCTCAGAATCCTCGGCATGTTTAATTGTAATACTTGCTACCTTCTTTCTGGGAAGTTGTGATTTCTTACTTTGATGAGCAGGTTCTTTGTCTTTGGACTTGACGTGCTCTTCCTTGTGTTCTGACCATCCTCTTCTTTCCGATTTCTGTGAGGAAGATCGAGAAAGATTGAGTGAGAAGGATCGAGAGGGACGTGTATCAATGTCTTGATATCTGTCAGGTTTTCTTATTTTATCCCTATCTCTAAGGTTATATCTTTTTTCCGAGGGTTCCCTTTGGGGAGACTTGTCTCTTCCAACCGGTGATTTATTCCTCCGTTGGGGAGACCTTCCTCTGAACTGAATTTTTTTTCTCTGGGAGTGGATTATTTATTACCATCCCAACTCTTTTTTGGAGTATTTAGATTATTCTTAATATAGTTTTTTTCAGGATTTTCAATTAGTTGGGGTTTTACCGGTTTACCACCCAAACTATCTCTTCCTAATTCTTCATAGGATTTTTCTATGATTTTAGCAAGCTCAAATGGTTGGTCTGTTATATCTGTCTCCTTCAATTTCTGGCGGATTGCCACACATGCTGCTTCTCCTTTTATGTTGGCTAATAATATAGCTGAGACCTGCTTAAAGTCCTTCAGTAATTTCATACCCAGAGTTAAAGCAGGTTCTGGACCGTATTCATTTTGAGTCTGTCTTAAGACATCAGGTATAACCGCCATAGACGGAACACCATGTGTTTTTGTGTAGATAGAAGCAAAGACTCTACCCCAAGTGTCACAGTCCTCCACATGTGGTGCGATCCCCATTGGGAGGCAGATAGTCAAAATTCTGTGGTTTTCGTGCGGGGTAGTATCAGGAAATACTGCCTCTATCTGAGTGATTTTTTGAACTAACCAGAATGGAATTTGTTCCCGTTTTGCGGGTGTTTTACCAAGACACGATTGTATGTTCTGTGGTGTAATCTTGTTTGTGTTCCCCTGATGAGGGGTCAGTTGTGGGATGTTAGTTGCTGGTTGGACTGTTGCAGTCCGCATGACATATTGGACCAATTGTCTATGTATTTTAATTAAAAGTTTTAGCTGAGCTAAAAGTTTCCACTCTGACATGTTATCAATGACTGGGTGTGGTGTGTAGCTGGCTAGAACCGGCCACGTGGCTCCTGATCTACCTAGTGGACCATGCCTGGTGATGTGATTTTGATGTTTTAGGGCACCTTTAAACCAGAGCAGGTGCTCTTGGTATGTTAGTGGGATTTCAACGTCCTCGAAAGAAGTGTATATATCCGGAGGTTCCTCTATTTTGTAATAGTGGAAATCTTTTGTCACAGCGTGTGCTGCTGGAAAATGTATCCATGAATAGAATACCTCTGTCTGCCGAAACTCATGTGCCTCTATCACGAATATGACTGTACCACCTCTTGGTGATACTTCATTTTCCATAAGTTTAACAGTTATAGTTTTTCTTATATTGACCGGAATGAGTATAGCATTCGGGTCATCCTGCTGGAGACTTGAGTCTTCCGCTAAGAGTCGAGCTGCTAATGCTTCTTTCTCTCTTTCTTCTTCACTGTCCGTCATTTTACTGAAAGAAAGTTTCTTGTTGCAGATCAAGTTTCAAGGAAACAAAGATTAGGTGCACAATATTTTGGAACACTGTATCCTTCAACGTTGGCTAAACCAAGAACTAATACATAGGATTCTCATCCTACTAAGTTCCGGCGAATATTAACCTTTCACCCACTCCAGACGTCTATTGGACTTTTTACGGGAAAAAGGGGTCTGTGTGAAAAGCACGACTGAGTTACTCTAGTGTCTTGCGTTAGATTATCGCCTTACCAAACGTGGGCGCCATGTAGTGTAGTTCCTATATTCCCAATAGGCTCTGCGCATTGGAATAACATAAACAGCAGTGTAGACGTAGGACTGAGGTCATCTAGGTCTCTACTGACTATGTTAGACTTAATTAGTTTTGCCAGCTAGCTCAGAGGTCACTAGAAGCTTTCTCGAATGTTCAGGAAAGGGTTACCCGTCCTGATTTAGACAAGAAGGGATTCGTTTCTGACAACCGCATAAACATGACAACTTTGCTCCCTCAGAATAAAGAGTGTATCTCTAGAGTCGTGTGAAAATAATAGGCAGCTATTTCACTCAGTCAATCGTGCATGCTTAGTTTCACCAGAGTGCAGAGAAAAAAGAGATATGGGCGTTTTCAATAAAAGGTGTTATTTTATTGAGCAGTCTTCTTTCACATGCAAGAGAAATGAATTGCCACAATTGCAATACTTATCATAAAGTAAAGTGCGTACAGTAAAAGTAGTATTATGAAATAATACTGTAAAAGCATTGATATGGTTTCTTAGCCATATGATACGTTAAAATATATAAAATATATACATACATAAAAACATTGACGAAACAAACTCAACTGGTGCTTCTAAGATCCGCCTACCCCAGTGTACCTGATATAAGCCGAATACGTGGGAAGGAGTAAGTAAGTTGCAGTTTTAAGTTAAGTTGGGTTTTTGCCAAGAATCAGAATCAAGAATTCTCTCTAAGGTTTTAATCAGCTCCGTACCTTGGTTATAGAATGAAGGAGGTCTTGTATCTCGCTTCTCAGGACTCAATCTCCCAGCAACTCGCGAAGGCGACTTGGTATCACCGGAGCTGGATTTCTTGGCATGAGAAAAGGCAGCTTCTCTAGTGAGTCAAAAGGGGAGGAGCGGCTTCCTTCGGCTCTCGCATCAGCTGGGCTTTGGATAAGTAGATAGCCGCTCTGCTCCACACCACCGTGTTTTTGCTTAAGCAACATTGGTATATTTATACCTGAAAGTTGCCGGGTTTGACGTAAGGTTGGACATAAGACGTCACTAAGAACTAACAGTTCTTTCTGGACTCCAGGAGTTCTTGTGCAAATCAAAATAAAAGCAGGAGGGGGATTCCCGGGCTGCTGAAGGCTTGGTTTGTTTAAAGAACGCGTTGTGCTTTCTAGGAGTCTATGGGAGTAGCCTTGCCGTGCTTTGGGCTGCATGGGCTATTACTAAATATGGATATGATTCTTATGCCTTTATAAGGATACTACTTATGATAACCACATAAGGGCATGAATCGGAAATATCGAATTAGGGTCCTCGATAGAAATACAACACCGGTGCAAGCTCCTAGCCCGAGGCCCATGACCGTGGCAGCCTCCTCAGACCTTCAAGGCCACCGCGACACAGGCCCACAGTACTCCTTTCTCGTTGAGGTTCTCCATCTGCATACACAGCGGACTAGTAGGTCACACATTTGGAACTGAGCATTGATTACACTATGTCAGAGTACATTTTTATGTCAGAGTTTATATCACTATACTACCTTTGATGTGGTGCGACCAAGTCTGTGTACAGCATTCCAACCACACATGTGTGTGTGGGCCCACACAGTCTACTGCCCTCAGGCCACACTGCGCTCAAGTAGGTCACACATTTGGAACTGAGTCTTGATTTAGCAATGACAGAGTTCATATCATTGCACGCAAGGAGAGGTGTAAGAGGAAGACGCGTGTCAGTCAGGTGGAAAAAAGGATCATTGTTACGGAGGTGATCAAACACTACCAACAACTGCCCTGGTGTCACTAACCCTGTGCATCGCGCACCAATGACACGTGGCTGTGGCCCCTGCTGACCGCTGCTTCCGGCCTACACTGCAGTCAAGTAGGTCACACATTTGGGACTGATTCATGATTTAGCAATGGCAGAGTTCATATCATTGTACCGGCCTCATCGCAGACTGCATCCTCTCTAAGCCCCGGTGCCACTAAGTCTGTTTCCTGACATTCATGCACACTCTCTGGTTGAACTTTGGTGGTGTCTGAGACTATAGACTGGGGGTTGTCTTCATCCTCGTGTAGCTGATACCAACTTGGTTGATAATAACGATCCAGTAGCATTCCACTCCTCAATTTGCTGCTTCCGGATAGCTTCTGCCCTTTGCATCATACCCTGGAGGAGACCTTCCACTGTCCCCCGCAGCCCTCCACTACATTCCCCTTGGACATCGACGAGGACCCGCTCAGTCTGCGTGGCCCTACCTCAGTGCACTGCAAGTCACCGTCCGATGGTGGTGTGCGTGTGGCGGCTGCAGTGCATCCTGGGCCATTAACTCTGTGCAGCTCAAGTCAGGGACACTGTCTGCTGAAATATTGGAATGCCTCTGAGACGATGGCCTTGGGTTATCTACGCCATGTGTATGTGGCCCTGTGCTGTCTGCTACCTCCGGCTTCAACTGCAGTCCACCAGGGCTCACACATCAAATCGAGTCCTGACGGACCCGGACGTCGCATCACCACAGGAGGCCCTCACCACCACCGCCAGGACTACCTCCAAACACCAACTGCCAGAGTCGAAAGAGTCTTACTGCCAGACTACCAGAGTTGCTCCCACCTCTCGTGGATTCCATCATGTGCCTGATACCCTGCTCAGCACTCCAGGTGCCACTAACTCAGTGCACCACAACTCATGGACCATTCCTCATTGAGTTGTGTGCTGTGGAGAGCTCACGCAGCAATGTCACCTCAGGCAGTGTGGGAGACCTGGGACAATGATGAGGAAGATGGTTCAGATGTAACACACCCCGCTACAGCTGCATCAGGTATATCCCGAAGGGACACAATCCTAGACATTTTCTTCACATGAGCACGCTCAGCTCGGTTGCCCCAACCTCAGTGCACTGCAGCTCACGGACACTTCTGTTTGCTTATTGGGTGACCTCTGTACTTGCTCCGCCTACCGCCATGATGCTCAGCAGTTGTCTCTGTAATGCTGGTGTATTCTGTTTCCGTTTTAATAGTGTTCACTGTTCAAGTTGTTGCCAGCACCAACCACTCCTTGCGGGCTGGCTTACCTCACCCCACACACATTTAGCACAGGTGTCACTGTACATGTGACCCTGCCAATAAAGGGGCCGGAGGCACATGCCTGTAGCCAGTCCCACAAACTATCTGCATATGTCAGTGTGGTCATGATGTATGCATGATGGCTGCGGGCCCTAAAACATTACATTGTGCTGTGTACAGTGGACTCAACCGTGTCCTCCCTGGCAGTGGGTAAGATCTTGGACATGTAGCTTTGTCATCACCCACTCAATACATAAGAGGAGTGGACTGGGCTGTCGTATGCAGGTCCAGCGTGGGTGTGTGAATGATAAGTCCGGGGCTCTGGGCATGGTTCATTACAGGAAATGTGAAAATGCATGTGTCTATGTCGTAGTGTGGATCTCTATTGTGGGGAGTAGGTGGTCCCTGAACTTTGACACCCACGTATGTGATCTAGTTCGGCATCCATGAGCTATGACCCCACTCGCACCTGTTCAGTCATATCCTTTTGGCATTCTGACACCTGGCATTGGAATGTGATGTGTGCCTCGGTGGGGTGTTGGGAGCCAGCCGTGGTGGTGGGTGCTTCCTGCTGTGGGGTCTGTGCAGGGGTTGGGGTCACTCTATGTAACTTGGGTGCCCTGCTCCTGGGGATAGGTTGCAGTAGATGTCCACGAGCTGTTGTACGGCGTCGGTGTAGAAGGTGTGGTGGTCCTCTCCAGCCTCACTGATGAGTAGTCTGCTCTGCTCTGCTGGAGGCATTGTTTGTCCCTCTGCAATGTGAAGGGGAGATGTATGTTGACATTGTGTTGACATGTATGTTGGTGCATTGCTCTTGGTTACATGCAGACTGTTTGACAATGTACATTGTGACTGTTTAGGAGGTGCTGAAAATTTGATGCGGGACATTGAACATTTGGACTACATGACGGATGTGAGGTTGTACACGTACATTTCAATCTGACAGTTTCTTGCTATGTTAGATGTGATTGGCCTGTTTCTGCGCATGAGCGGACCCAGTTGTGTCCTCTATTCTGCAGTGTCGGTGTTGCACTTTGTACCACATTGTCGTGGGATGTGCTGTGATTGCTATGTGTGTATTCTGCAGTGTGCCACGGGGATCAGAGACATGATCCAGGGTCATTGTGGGTGTGCAGTGTGATACACATCGTTGTGCATGTGTGCCAGTTTGCCCATCTCCCCCATTCCCCCAGTCCCTGGTCATTGTTCATCCTGTTGATGTTGTGTCAGGTCCTATCGAGCTGTGTCCATACTCCCAACTCCTTGCACTGTCTCCACACTAATGAATGTGGCCTCCATTTCCTCCAGCTCCTACTGTGCCACAGGATTCCCACCTCCTGTCGCCATTGCTGCCTTCCTGTTGGTAGCGGGTTTGTGCTTGGTTTGGCTTTTCACATCATGCCAGCGCCTCTTGGCCGCCTCCATTGACCTCCTCGACACTCCGACTGTATTCGCGTTTGTCACATTTGCGTTCAGTTGATGGTAGTGTTCCGTCACCTCCGTGACGCTGATCTGATTTTCCTGCAGACTGCACCCCGTCTTCCTCTTCCTCTTGTCCTTGGCCTTCCTCGACTCCGAGGTTCCTTGCTGGTGGTCTATGGGGCTTGCGGGGTTCGCGTTGGCCTCTGAACTCGGTCCGGGTGCATCCATGGTGCAGTTTGAATTGGTTTTGGTGTGTTCATTTTGTTGCTTTTATAGTGCATTTTCCCGCATGACGCGTGGCAATTGCAGGACTGTCGCTGGTTTTCGCTACTTTTTATTTCGCAAAATTTTTTGCATTCGGGTTTCGCATTTTTGCTGCATCACGTTGACTTTATCGCAGACTTTTGACGCATTGTCATTGCTCACCCTGTTGATGTTGTGTCAGGTCCTATGGAGCTGAGTCCTTAATCCCAACTCCTTGCACTGTCTCCATACTAATGACTGTGGCTTCCATTTCCTCCAGCTCCTCCTGTGGCGCAGGACTCCCACCTCCTGTCGCCATTTCTGCCTTCCTGTTGGCAGCGGGTTTGTGCTTGGTTTTGCTTTTCACATCATGCCAGCGCCTCATGGCCTCCTCCATTGACCTCCTCGACTGCATTCACGTTTGTCACATTTGCGTTCGGTTGATGGTAGTGTTCTGTCACCTCCGTGATGCTGATCTGGTTTTCCTGCAGACTGCACCCCGTCTTCCTCTTCCTCTTGTCCTTCCCCGACCCAGAGGTTCCTCGCTGGTGGTCTGTGGGGCTTGTGTGGTTCGCGTGGGCCTCTGAACTCGGTCCGGGTGCATTCATGGTGCAGTTTGAATAGGTTTTGGTGTGTTCCTTTTTGTTGCTTTTATAGTGCATTTTCCCGCATGACTTGTGGCAATTGCAGGCCTGTCGCTGGTTTTCTCTACTTTTTATTTCGCAACTTCTTTTGCATTCGTGTTTTGCATTTTTGCTGCGTCACGTTGACTTTATCGCGGACTTTTGACGCGATGTCCTGGGCCTATCGTATGGTACCGCCGTGTTATGAATTCAACGTTAACACTGCATTATATTGCTGCGATAGACTGCGATGTGAAGAGTTGCGTTAAGCTAATTTTGCGATCATTGCTTGTTGCCCAGTAGGATTAGTGAATACTTTTCAGTGCGGATTTTCCACTTTGTTGCAGGGGTTTGAGCAAGATTTTTTTTATTTTTGGTGAAGTTTCAGCTTTTTGAATATAGTCTCTTGCAAACTCGTTGAGCTACATTCTTTATGCATTCTCCACTGTTTGTCACATTTTGTAAACTGCAGTTCAATGAGCAAAAATAAAGAAAGAGACATTTGAAAAGCACTCGGGTAGGGAGCGAGTGCAGGGTATCTGTTTCTAAGTTGTGCTCATCTGCTTGTTCACAAACCTGCCACCAATTAGGCCAATCGATAGTTTGTGAAGCCTTTCAAGCTACTGATCTAGCCCTGCCGGTGTAATCTGTTCCAGACCCACCTTCCTGGCCGAGGCTTGTTTCAGGGCTAATTACACCAAGACACGGATCCCAATTCCAAAATAGGGTCTCTGCAGTCAAGTGCTCATTAGCAGCAGGTGCTTATCAGGGACATCAGCGACCCTTGACCCTCGGGTAGGTCGCTTCCCCGCCGCTACAGCGCCTCCTCTGCCTGCCATCCTTCTCCTGCACCCCCCCATATGCCAGCAGCCCCTGACCCCGTGCCACCGATTTTCCCGCTGCTGAACCCTGCCGTTTTTTCCCGCCACTGACCCCCCCTGCGGCCCCACCCCCGTGCCCATTGGCAGCCTGCCCTCCGGTCTCCCAGCTGACCCCAGTTAAAAGGAGGCTGCTGCGCGATGGAGACAGCGACCCTTGACCCTCGGGTAGGTCGCTTCCCCGCCACTACAGCGCCTCCTCAGCCTGCCAGCCAGCCGCCTCCTCAGCCTGCCAGCCTTCTCCTGCACCCCCGTGTGCCAGCAGCCCCTGACCCCGCACCACCGATTTTCCCGCCGCTGAACCCCGCCGTTTTTTGCCACCACTGACCCGCCTGCGGCCCCGCCCCCTGTTCCCATTGGCAGCCTGCCCTCCCGCCTCCCAGCTGACCCCAGTTAAAGGGAGGATGCTGCGCGACAGAGACAGCGACACTTAACCCTCAGGTAGGTCGCTTCCCTGCCGCTAAAGCGCCTCCTCAGCCTGCCAGCCAGCCGCCTCCTCCGCCTGCCAGCCTACTCCTGCACCCCTGTGTGCCAGGAGCCCCTGACCCCATGCCACCGATTTTCCCGCCGCTGAACCCCACCATTTTTTCCCGACACTGACCCCCCCTGCGGCCCCGCCCCCCATGCCTATTGGCAGCCTGCCCTCCTGCCTCCCAGCTGACCCCAGTTAAAGGGAGTCTGCTGTGCGACAGAGACAGCGACCCTTGACCCTCGGGTAGGTCGCTTCCCTGCCGCTACAGCACCTCCTCAGCCTGCCAGCCAGCCGCCTCCTCAGCCTGCCAGCCTTCTCCTGCACCCCCCTGTGCCAGCAGCCCCTGACCCCGTGCCACCGATTTTCCCACCGCTGAACCCCGTCATTTTTTCCCGCCACTGACCCCCCCCTGCAGCCCGCCCCCCATGCCTTTTGGCAGCCTGCCCTCCTGCCTCCCAGCTGACCCCAGTTAAAGGGAGGCTGCTGCGCGACAGAGACAGAGACCCTTGACCCTCGGGTAGGTCGCTTCCCCGCTGCTACAGCACCTCCTCAGCCTGCCAGCCAGCTGCCTCCTCAGCCTGCCAGCCTTCTCCTGCACCCCCCGTGTGCCAGCAGCCCCTGACCCCGCGCCACCGATTATCCCGCCGCTGAACCCTGCCGTTTTTTCCTGCCACTGACCCCCCTGCGGCCCCGCCCTCGTGCCCATTGGCAGCCTGCCCTCCCGCCTCCCAGCTGACCTCTCCTACTTATGGAGACCGCGCAGCAGACGCGCGCAGAGGGCGCGCAAATTGTGCGTCGAAGGTGCACCAAAGGCAAGCCCGTCTGCGCCCGTCCCGCCTGGACCGCGCCCAGTGCCAGGACCCCTGGCCCCCAAAGATGCCAGCCAGCACAATGGACATACGACGCCGCCACCCTCAACGCACTCAAACCCGACCGGAACCCCGCCTGCTACCGAGCCACACCGAAACGCACCCACGGACCCTTCACCTGCCAAGCCTGCAAGTTCACCTGCCTCCGGACCATCACCGCACCCGAAAGGCCAGGCACCAGCAACAACCACCTCAAGTGCATCCTGCTCAACACCTGCTCCGTCCACAGACACGCCGTCGAACTCTGGAACCTGCTCGACTCACCATCTCCAGACATCGCCTTCCTCATTGAAACATGGATGAATGCCTCCTCAGCACCCGACATCGCCATAGCCATCCCGGACGGATACAAGATCACCTGGAAGGACTGCGTCAACCAGACCGGAGGAGGCATCGCCATCGTCCACAGGAGCACCAACCGCATCACGACCAACTCTGACGACACCCTCACCGCCACCGAGCACCTCCACTTCCAGATACACACCGACCCCAAGACCACCCTCAGAGGCACTCTCATCTACAGACCCCTGGGACCACGCACACAATTCAGCGAAGCCATCGCAGACTTCATCAGCCCGCACGCCCTTGCCTCCTCTAACTACATCCTCCTAGGGGACTTAAACTTCCACCTGGAGAACAACAACCACAGCAACACCACTACCCTGCTGGCCAACCTCGCCAACCTCGGACTCAAGCAACTGGTGAACACCCCCACCCACTACAGCGGCCACACGCTTGACCCTGTCTTCTCCTCCAGCAAGCACATCACCTTCAGCCACTCCACCGGACTTCACTGGACCGATCACAGCTGCATTCCACTTCAGCTTCAAGAGAACTACGACCCACCACCACCACCCGCAACAGGTTTCCCGCAGGAGCTGGAGCAAGATCACTGCCTACCAGCTCACGACCTCCCTCAGCCAGAACCCTCCCACCAACCCGACGGACCCCAACGAAGCAGCCCGCATCTTCACACAGTGGCTCATCAACTGCGCCGATGACCTCGCACCACTGAAGAACCCTCCCATCAGACACAGCAGCAAAAAAGCCTCGTGGTTCACCAACGAACTCAAAACATCGAAGAAAAACTGCAGCAACCTCGAAAAAGCCTGGCGCCACGACCAGACCACAGAAAACACGACTGCCCTAAAGAGCGCCACCCGCACACATCACCAGCTGATATGCACCACCAAAAGGACATCATTCAAAGAACGCCTGGACAACAACACCCACAACACCAAGGAACTCTTCAGCATTGTCAAAGAGCTCTCCAACTCCAGGGACGGAAACAACGACATCACACCCTCGCAAGACCTCTGCAACACACTCGCCTCCTTCTTCCACCGCAAGATTGCCGACATACACAACAGCTTCGATGCACCAACCATGCACCCAACCACCGAAACAAAGCCCCCCCACCACCACCCTCTGCAACTGGACCCCGGTCAGCTCCGAAGACACCACCCGCACGATGAACACCATCCACTCCAGATCCCCTACTGACCCCTGCCCCCACCACGTCCTAAACAAGGCCGGCTCCATCATCGCACCCCAACTCTGGAACATCATCAAAATCTCCTTCAACACCGCCACCTTCCCGGAGAGCTGGAAGCATGCCGAGCTCAGCGCCCTCCTGAAGAAACCGACAGCGGACCCCACCGACCTCAAGAACTTCCGCCCCATCCCGCTCCTCCCTTTTCCTGCCATAGTCAGCGAGAAGACCGTTAACATACAGCTCACCCCCTTCCTCGAGACGAACGGATCCCTCGACCCCTCACAGTCCGGTTTCCGAGCCAACCACAGCACCGAGACTGCCCTCATCGCAGCCACCGACGACATCAGATCCCTGCTCGACAATGGGGAAACAGCTGCCCTCATCCTCCTGGACCTCTCTGCAGCATTCGACACAGTCTGCCACCGCACCCTAATACAGCGCCTCAGCAACATCGGAATCCAAGGGAAAGCACTGGAGTGGATCACCTCGTTCCTCGCTGGAAGAACCCAGAGAGTCTGCCTCCCCCGTTCCGATCCGCGGCCACCGAAGTCATCTGCGGCGTACCTCACGAATCCTCACTCAGCCCCACCCTCTTCAACATCTACATGAGCCCCCTTGTAGCCATCGAACGCCAACACAACCTTAACATCATCTCATACGCCGACGACACCCAGCTGATCCTCTCCCTCACCAACGACCCGGCCAACGCCAGAGCCAGCCTACACGAGGGAATGAAGGACGTCGCCGAATGGATGAAGAACAGCCGGCTGAAGCTGAACTCAGACAAGATGGAAGTCCTCATCCTGGGATCCTCCCCCTCTGCCTGGGATGACTCCTGGTGGCCCCCTGCCCTGGGAACCACCCCCAAGCTAACGGACCACGCACGAAACCTGGGCTTCATCCTGGACTCCGCCCTCGCAATGACCAGACAAGTCAACGCCGTATCGTCATCCTGCTTCAACACCCTGCACATGCTCCGTAAGACCTTCTGATGGATCCCCACCGAAACCAGGAAGACGGTCACCCAGGCACTCGTCACCAGCCGAATGGACTACTACAGAAAAGACTTCAACACATACAGAACGCCTCCGCACGACTCGTCCTGGACATCCCCCGCCACAACCACATCTCCGCCCACCTGAGAGACCTGCACTGGCTCCCCGTCAGCAAGAGGATCACGTTCAGACTCCTCACCCACGCACACAAACCTCTCCGCAACCTGGGCCCCAAATACCTCAACAACCGCCTCACTTTCTACACGCCCACCCGCCAGCTGCGATCGACCAGCCTCGCCCTCGCCACCGTACCACGCATGCGCAGAGCCACCACCGGAGGAAGATCCTTCTCCTACCTGGTGGCCAAGACATGGAACTCCCTCCCCATCCACCTACGGCTGACCCAGGACCATCTCTCCTTCAGGAAGCAACTCAAGACCTGGCTTTTCGAGCAGTAACGGACTCCCCCCAGCGCCTTGAGACCCTTCCGGGTGAGTAGCGCGCTTTACAAATTGTTCTGATTGAATAAATGAAATGGCTACCATGTATGCAATGAAAAATTTAAAGCGTTACGGGTATGAGACACCTTTAATAATAAAAATATCAACAAAGAAGTTATTCTTTCCCAGTTTCTTTTCCATTTCTAGTTCCTGTTAATTTCCAGTTTCCGTAATGATTTTGAAAAAAAAGATGTGGTAGGTGGGATGGTTTTTAATCTCAGGTTTGCCCCCCAGAGGTGGCAGATCAGGGGCAACTACCCCATATCTGTCTCCCCCCAGGAGGCCAGAAAGACTGTTGCCCCATTTAGTTGGGTGGGAGTATAGCCATTTCCTGGAGGACAACACCCACTCCATGTTTTTATGAATATGAAAAACACCTGGTGTTTAGTGGACTTTCTGCTCCTCCCTCCCCCCCCCCCCCGGGCAAAGACTAGGAACACTCACCCCATCTGCAACCCCTGGGGGGTCAGAAAGTCTGTTGCCTTATGCATTAAGGGTCGGGGCCATGACCATGCCCTGGTGGGAAGCTGCCACTCTCTCTCTTGTTGTTTCTTTGGGAAAACAACCTTGACGCTAGTACATTTATTTAAATATGTCAATGTGATATATCTGTTCTTTACCTTAAATTGGGAACTCAACTTTGAGGAATGGATATGTATTTGTGTGGAAGCAAAGAACTGTAGTTTAATAATAATGTAGGTAAAAAGGTCAGGAGACAGTTACACTGTCAAGCCAGACCTAAACATCCATGTAGGATAAAGCTTGCCCTCCTCCCATGTGTGCTACTGCCAGAGAAAAACACCATACAATGTCATGTGTGCCCATCTGAAATTTTAAGTTCAGGCAGCTGGGTAAATGAACAAAATAATCATAGCTGTATGGAGGTTAAGCACTGTTTTACACAAGCACAGGACTCCTGGCACCCAAAATGTGGGTGAGCCAAAGTCCCTCTCTAGCGAATCTCAAATCATTGTCTGGTGGCAGCTGCGCGGTCATGCCGGACCACAAAAACCTGCCAGGAGAGAGACCAATTGCTGTGGCGTGGTAACTGACTCCAACATGATGCAACTTTATGGCATGCCGGTGACAGAAAGTGGGCCATGGGCCCGTGTTCACATGCAGCACTCACAGGCAAAGGCGTTGCACCACGGTGGAATGTGGCAACTAAGCCCAAATGCACCCGGCAGACAGGAGCTGTGTTTTTTCCCGGTCACTCTTTTGTTATTGGCTGATAACACACCGATCAGCCTGTCCAACACTGTCTAACACCGGGTTAGCAAGCACAAAGCAAAAAGGCACAAGATGCAAGGTGTGCGCAAGGCTTCAATTTACTGTACTGCAGAGCGTATTGAATGCGAGCGCACATAATCCCTGGCGATCAAGGACAGGAAGAGCGGGTGAAGAGCAGGCAGACCGGCTAAGATTAACAATGGATATAGGGAAAAGTCTGGGACCGGAGCGCGATCTCCCATCAAAACCGCAAAACGAAACCCAAACTGGAGTGGTGCCCCAGTAATGGCGGCCATACCATAGCAGGTTTTGAGCAGACCTGCCAGGCAAACAGCACTGGGATTCAGGGGTAAGGTCTGAGGTTAAAGAGATATGGCAAGGAAACAAGTGATCATATGGAGGACAATCACACATGTGAAGAGTGGGTCTGGAAGGCTATGAAGATTCCGGGATGCCTGTACGCTAATAGCTGACTTGCCAGCCTAACGACAGCAAGCTAACGCACGCAAAGCAGACTGAGGCAGGGGGAACAAGAAGTGCTCCTGCCGCAACAGAGTGTCCTGTCCTTGTGCTCCACGTGGGACCCACGTCCTTGAGAACATGCTGTATGCGTTAAAAGGACTGCGTCATGTTTAACTTGCACTGTTTTTCAGGCTCAGTGCACTCAGTGTTAGGTAGTATTTCACTCAAGCGATTGGGAAAGGGGGATTGACATCCGAAGTGCTGACGCGCTGCTCCTGGCTCGGCTCTGCGCGGCTGTGGAGCTTTACTTGGGACATCCACCAATCCCTTCTGAACCGGAGTGTGTGGGTGCAATAATGCCAGCGACAGCAACACGCAACAACTGTAAGGTACGCTTGGCTCCAGCCGACTGCTCCGGTGGGGGGAGATAGCGCGATCTCCAACCTGGGGCGTAGCGTGTGCGGGCTCAATAGCAATGAACCAGTGAAGAGAGCCGCAATCACATAACACACCTAACCACACCCGGCACTGCGGAAGGGGGACCACAGAGAGAAGATAGCGATTGAGCGGCTGGAATTGATGAGTGCCTCCGGAGTACTGGGTGCCAGGCCAGCCGAAATACAAGCCAGCGCGAGCCTACTTCATAGCTGCTGGAAGGACTAGGAGGTCTATTGCGAGTATAGAGACACAGGAAAAGAGCGATAGCGGGCAAGTGTCAGAATAGCGCTATCGTGGTCTAGCTCAACCAGTTTTTCCCCGGTTCAACACAAACGCGGAGGGAAAGTAAAACGAAAATCGAAACTGAAACTGCAGCTGTAACCTCCCGAGCCGAGACAAGATGGCGACTACCTACCTGCGCAAAGCCAGTGAGAAAAAGTGATCTCTCTGCTGCTAGTTTCAGAGTAAAACAGCAAAGCGAAGGTGCAGCTCCACAGCCCTGCCACAGAGAGGGGACTGATCATACTCAGAGAGAGCAGCACAGCATAGATCCAAGGCAGGCTCCGCCTACCCCGCCCTACCTCCAGAGCAAGCAGGGGACAGAGGTCAGTGTGAAAACGCAGTGGGATGACGCAGGCATCCCAGCAGCTATATCACCTGCCATCTCGTCCAGCACCACTCCTCTCTATTCACAGCCACACCAGAGCTCCCTCGGAAGGAAGTAGAACATCAGGCCGAAGACAGGGAAGTGCCAATCACCAGCCCAGCAGGGTGGTCACCCTACAGGCGGGCAGGAGGTTATCGGGGCGCGCAGGGGGATGAGACGGGAGCCCGACGGACCGCTGCAGACGCTGGCGGGGACCGCAGGAGGACTTCCCTTGCACCGGAGTGGCTCCTTGACCCGGCGGAGACATACGGACTTGCCAGCCTGTGCGACCGACCCTACAAGCTTAGTGAGTGCGGGCGGTCCCTCGTTGGCACCATTTCCCGTGACCCGCATCGCTAGCGGACCAGCTGGAGCGCTGTGATGAGTGAGGAGTGGCAGCAGGGGGGCACCTAGAAGAGTATGAGCGGAGCGGATTGGGGCCGACAGGAAAGAGGGTCAAATAACATTAATCCTCAGGAAGAAAATCCCACTGCAGAGGCGAGGGAGCAGCCGACATGAAAGAGGGTCAAATAACATTAATCCTCAGGAAGACAATATATTGACAATGAGAAATTTCCGAGTTAGCACAAAGGAAAGTTTCAATTCTGTTAAAGACGCGGAGGCGAGGATTTTGCATATCCTTTCTTCATTTAATAATCAGCATGCCCAGAACCTAGATGCCTGACCCTAAGATGGCGGCCTTTGCCACCAGGCAGTGCATAGAACAGAAAGAAGAATGCTCCTTCAAATCTTTGATGGCTATCTTGGATTGGTACTTCTTCTTCCTCTTTTAGAAACTGAAGTGGCATGCATTGCTGTTTCTCCCCTGTACCTTTCTACCTGTTTCTAGCCTTGTCGGGTATCTACCTTTGGTCCTGTTTTGACCTCACTCCTATTGGTTTTATTCTCACTGACTCCCGGAATCTGCACACCCCCTCTTATTCTACCTCTTTGTGCCTTCTCTACCCTAGTGGCCCACCTTTTTCTGTCCACCACACCACATCTTCACCTCATCTCCTTTTCATGGCTTCCAGTCGAATTAAGTCTGGAATCAACTGCTTCAAAGTAATCTATCACCCTCATATGTCCAAAACAGTAGCTAAACGGTTCAAACATAACATCATTAAACAATTTCCAGATTCCCTCTTTGTTGACCAATTCCATAATGGGCGCCTAGGGAAGATTAAAAATGACTTCCTTTTCTTCACTAATGACATCCCTTCCTGGTCCTTCGGCTTCTCGAATTCCCTCAACGTATCCTCCTCTTCTTCTTTCCCACATGGGAAGTGGTTAAAAACTTTCTCCCTCTGCTCGCTTTAATGGCTTTCTCACCATTACACTTTATAACAATGGCACTGTCATGATCCAAGCTTCTGACTCCTGTCTGTCTCTCTTTGACCACATCTTCCACGCCCTTCGTCCCACCCCTGTGACTACTATCTCTCTAGAGTCTTCCACTTCTTCTTCCTCTTCTTCTTTCTCCCTTTCTCCCCCCTTAACCCCCACACATTCCTTCAGACCGCTCTCCCGAGAGTCACAGGTCGACCCTTTCCCCCCTTTTCTTGTTCCCTCCCCTCCCATTCTGCCACCTTCCCAACTTGACCCCCCCTTACCTCATCTGCTTTACACCCCACTTCACCCCTACATCCTGCATCTCCCCACTATTCCAATGCCTTCTCTCACCCCCTAACTCCCCTATTCGTTCCCATTTCCCCCCTTTTTAATCCACCTTTCTTACAATCTGAACTACAGATCAACTTGCCTTACCCTCCCCCTCCCTCCCCTCTACTCCTCACCCCTCTCCACTCTTGCCCTTTCCTCGTACCCTCAATTCTGTTCTCACATCCCCCATCTCTCTACAACCTTCTCTCCCCCCTCCCATGCCTCACATCCCTGCCTCGCCTATTAGTAATCCCATCATCTTCCCTCCCACAGATCTCACCCCCCCTTCTCTCCTCATTTAACATTCCCCCCTATGCTTCACAACCCTGTTTCCCCCCTTGGTAACCTCTCCCTCTTTCCTCCATTTGACTTCTCAGCCCCTCACTCCTCCCACAACTTTCATTTTGCTCAACCCCCCCCCACTCTGCCTGGTGCCTTTACTCCTACATTCACCTTTCATTACCCATGGTACCTGGCCTGCACCCGCTCTCTTCTCCCCACTTGTGTGGCCTCCCTTTGTCCTCCCTCCCTCCTCTCCCTGTTCAACCCCATCTCCTCTCACCTCACTGTATCCATGGCCTTCCCTTTACCCCACTCCCTTCCCCCTCCTCCTCCAGCCATCCATTTCTACTTCTCAACTTTCTCCTCCTAGGTATGATCTCTATTCTTCACCTCTGCTCAACACCAGTAAAAATATCTCAGTAACTCCATTCTCTCCTTTCTACCACCATCTTTCCCCCCTCAGACCCTTACATCACATATCTCGCCCCAGCCCCTCACAGCCCACTGCCCTTCTTTGCATACTTCACTCCTCCCCCACCTTCGACCCTCACACCCCAACACTCTCCCCAGTCTCTCACTTCCTCCTGTCCTCCTTCGCCTAGTCCACTCTCTCCCTTAACCACTGAGCCACCCTTCACTCAGTGTTCAGCACACCTCTCTCTGGAAACTAAACTTGATTCCCGCATCTCGTCCATTTCCCTGCTTGAAGCGTCCATTTCACTCCTATGTGCTTAGATATCCCCCTCCCCGAACAACCTCCCGAGGAGTTCCTTGCTCCCACGCCCCAATAGAGCCAACCACAATCTATCCTCCAAAGACATTACCAACCTATTGGCTACCTACAAGACCATCAATGTAATTTCCCCTACACTCGCCTCTCCTAACAACTCTACTCAATTTGCCATTCAGACCATCTCCTCCATCAGAACTTACCAGCCTCCCCCGCAAGGGGCACCCTCATTCAAGAATCTAATCCCTATCCCCCTCATCTGTCCAGACACTCATATCACAAAAACAGTTGCGTCAGAGCTACACTGTATGCTCCATAACTGCAGATCTGCAACCAAACACAAACTGAAAATCTCCGACACCATCACTCACCAGAATCTCGACATGCTCTTTCTCACTGAGACCTGGTTTAATGATTCCTCTCACACTTCATTTGATCTTTTGTTACCTACTGACTACTCTATTCTCACAAACGACAGACCAGGCAAGATCGGGGGAGGTGTTGCCATTATCTTCAGAAACACCCTCCAAATCAAAGCCTCTCCCACTACCCTCTTTCGCACCTTTGAATGCCTCTCCCTAGAATTCCAAGTTCATCATGGCACACCCTTTAGGTTCCATACCATCTATCACCCGTCTGGTAATTGCTCTTCCTTCATGGAGGAATTAATAGACTTCATTAGTGACCAATATTCACAGAGAGACAAGCAGATCTTCCTAGGAGATTTAAATCTCCACTGGGGCTCTGTGGATAACTCGGCTGCCAACAAGCTTGCAACCTTTCTCTCCGCTAACGATCTTGCACAACACTGCTCGGAAATTACACATGCCAAGGGCTCAATTCTGGACCTTGTGATTTCCAAATCAGACCAGATTACCACTGCTTCACCCATCCGAGTTGACTGGTCTGACCATTTCCTCATTCCCTTCTGTTTTCACCTCTCTTACATTTTAACTCTCGGCCAACCCAAAAGAGCCTCTACGTGGTTCCGCAACACAATAAACATTGATCTTGAGACTCTATGTGATTCTGCTATGCAGTCTCTTCCTAGTCTAGACCCCAATACGGATGTCAACGATCTCACTTCCCTTTGCCTCTCAATCCTCACAGTTGAAATAGACAAGGTTGTTCCACTCCAAAGCAAAAGGAAAAGACCCACCCCATAAGCTCCTTGGTTCAACAAAGCTCTCTATGACGAAAGGAAAAACCTTAGAATCTTGGAGAAGCACTGGAGACAATCTCCATCCACCCCCAACCTCTCTCTTTTATGTTCAGCAAGATCCATATACCACAAATACATCTTCCAGGAAAAAACATTACATTTCAGATCCCTCCTCGATTCAGCTAAAAACAGACCCAAAAAACATTTCGACCTTATCAAAAACCCAAATTGTTCTCCCCAAACCATCAAGCCTGAGGATGCATCAAAGAAAGCAACTGAGTTCGCTATATTCTTCGATCAAAAGGTAAAATCTATGGTGGAACCGGTGGTTCCATGATGAAATATCGATTACAAAAACATCGTCCTACAAAAATATCGTCACAAATATATTGTCTACAAAAATATCGTCATCATATACTTAAACAAGGATTGACACAAATATCAATATTTTTTTATCGACTACCCTAATATCGTTAACACTTATATCGACTACTTAAATATCGACTACTACATTATCGACATTCTTTAAAATAACATTACCTTCTACATTAATATCGACAACACTAACATCGACTACCTCTCGACTTATATAAATATACAAATAATATCGTCCTATTCTTAACAACCAAATATACACAATACCTTTATATTATTCACATTTTTATAATTATTTTATGTTAAAAAATACTTTTCGCACATATATGTATTAACAATACCTAATATTTATTTATATATAAAAATAAAATATCGTTTAGTAATAAATACATTAACAACACTATCATACACTCCTATTGGATAATTGTAAAGCACATTTCACTAATTTGTACATTTTAAAAATGTCATTCTATTAAAATAAATCACATATAATACATTTTACTATTTAAATTCACTAACAATTATTGATGCAACAAACTCTTTCCAGAATAACGGCTTTTAAATTCAAAATAATGTTCTCAACCAATGATTTTAAAATATATTTAATTGAACCAATCAAATGCTACCATTAATTAACTCACTACTATAAATACAATTACACACTTAACTTAATTTACCTTTTTTGGCCCAAACTTGGAGAAAAACGGTTACCTTGCTGAAGAGAAGAGAATACACACCTACTACAACAACTACAACACTTCATACTACAATTCAAGTAAGTGAAATCCCATTTCATTTATCATTCAAACCTGTCCAAAACTACCTGAACTCCCTAATGTAAAAACCTGGTCTTCTTTTCTGTTAAAATACAACTAAAAAAACCTATCAACAACCACCACAAATTAATAATTAAATGAAATTATGAACTGCCTTATCCATGTCTACTTAGATAGCTGTAAAATATTTAATACATTAGCAAAGTAAACTTGCAATAGACTTCATATGTTATTAACTACTATTATCATAATACAATAAATAACACAAATATTTTTTTTTTACAGATTATACAAACTTCATCTACCAATCTGCAACTACACTGCCAACATCTTCTACTACATTAAGTAAGTATAGTCACTGTATCTATTAAAAATCAGAAAGTTAAAACAAACAACTATAACACTAAATCATTTTTTTGTTTTATTCTTTACCACAAATACAGAACATTAAAGAGAGAAACTCAAGAAAGAAAAACAAGAATTATATAATTAGCAAGAAAACAACATTGTAAGTACGTTTTTACACTTTTTCCTTCTCATATACACATCTCAAAAAATGTTTTTCACTTATAATAAAAATACATATATATGTTTCCACAGATCTACCTTAGACATGGCAACTGGAGCTACTTTTATTACTTCTCAAAAAGGGAAAATAATGCTGAGCTACAAGGGTTACACCTACACCCAAGAAAGAATCAAAGGGAATAAGACCCATTGGAAATGTAGTAAATATTACTCAAGTGCATGCTATGGTAGAGCAACTACTGTTGATAACAATGTTGTAAATGTACGTGAGAATAACCACCCACCCAATGTAACAGAAGTCGAAGTAAGAGAAGCACTAGAGACATTGAGAGATGCTAGTACAGGCTCACAAGAAACAAGCACTATTTTGAAAAATGTTTTGAGCAAAGTGCCAGAACATGTAACAGGACAGTTACCTTCAATCCCCAACTTGAAAAGATTAATAGCTAAAACAAAACGTGCTTCTGATCCAACTCCACCAACCCCAGAAACTTTTCAAGACATAAAACTATATCCTGAATATACTATTACACACAATGAAGATAAATTCTTAATGTATGATAACCACAGTCATGACAAAAGAATTTTACTTTTTGCAACAAATAGCAATTTGCAAAAACTAAAATCATGTCAAACCTGGATGATGGACGGAACTTTTAAAGTATGTCCCAAACCTTTCTATCAACTTTACACCATCCATGGTGAATGCCAAGAAACAAATATCCCTTTAATTTATACTATGCTGCCAAATAAAACAAATGCTACCTACGTAGAAATTTTAACAACTATCAAAGAATTTACAGATAATTACTATCCACAAAGAATCATAATTGACTTTGAAATTGCCATGATTCAAGCTATCCTTAAAATATATCCCCACACCTCAATACAAGGTTGTTATTATCACTACAACCAAAGTATATGGAGGCACTTACAAAAATCTACTTTAAGCATTGAATATTCAACAAACAGTAACTTTGCTTATCAGATAAAAAAGTTAATTGCATTGGCATATGTGCCAACAACAGAAGTTGCTAACTACTACAATTTACTACTTTACAGCCCTTTCTACTGCACCAATGAGAAAAAATTAACTCCCTTCTTAGACTATTTTGAAGATACCTGGGTGGGAAGATTACATCGTTCAGGCCACCGCAGACAACCTAAATTTCAAATTCCATGGTGGAATGTGTATGCTAGTACTATAGCACAGAAAGCAAAAACTAACAACGCAGTCGAAGGATGGCATAATGCCTTCCAAGCCACTTTAGGAAGAACACAACCCACACTTCATAAACTAATCCAAAGCATAAAAAAAGAACAAAGCTACCAAGAACTCAGAATAGAGCAATCTCTATCTAAAATCGGGCCTAAACTAAGTAAACAAACATTAAATATGTACGAATACCTACAGCAAAAAACCAGAATGTACCCAAGTATCGAAGGTCTAGAATACTTAGACCTAATAGCAAAATCCATCCTTTAACAAGCAATACCTAAAAACGTTGCAAATAATAAATAAAGCAAACATTTTTTTTCAATGTAGTTAAATTATGTCATGTAAAAATAAATGTAATATATTATTACAAGACATAATAAAACAACATTAAACAAAATTGTACAATATAGCACAATCCACCCCAAAATTAAAAATATAATAACTTACGGTTCTGCTGCTGTAGAATATATTCCAAGATGATTGTTTCCACAGGAACATCACAAAAATCAATCCATATAGTTTAAAAAAATCCCCACAAAATGCAAAAATACAACTGTTTTATAAGGGTCCCACCTCGCAATCCTCTGGAGAATGGAACCATTAAAAACCAGAAAAATAATCACGAAAAAAAGCTCTAAAATCCTGAAAAATCAGGAAATGTAATTAAACATTTACCTGTATTTTAAAAAAAAAACGAGAAAAAATCCATCTGCTCACCAAAACGAAAACCTGTAAATAAATACAAACAAAACCCACCCACAATACATACGAAAGACACAAAGCCTAAACATAACATATAAAACATAGGAAAACACCTGAAGTAATCCATTAATACAATACATAAACCTTAGTTTCATTAGAAATACCTAACAAAGTACGTTATCAATAACGACCTGAAATAACACGTACTTATCACATAAACTGTAAATCACAACACATATCGACACGTACACACTACAACTAGCTCTCAAATACCTTAAAATGTATTTAAAATTAATGTAAAATAAACTTACCTTCACCAACACGAAGCAGCTCCCAACCGCGAGGTTCCGTTTTCTGAAATGACCCAAACAACGATGTCGATAGACTAAAAAGTGAAGTTCCAAAAACAAAATGTCAGCAGAATAAAAACAAAAATAGGACTAAATACCCATTTTTTCCCCAAAAAATTGTGATAAATAGCATTTTTTTCCATGTTTACCAATAATTTTCTTATTATTCTGAAAAAACATATGAATAATGTAAAATATACAATAATATTTTTAATATATTTATGTATTAATTAATTATTGTATATTAAAATATGTTTCTGATTGTTAAATATTTTTTGTAATGTACAAAAACATGCACTATTTTATGTACATATTTTTGGAAAATACAATTACATGTAAATTAATTAACATATTAAATTTTAATAAATAAAATTAAAATTTAATATACTAATTAATGTAATATAAAAATGTATATATGGCAAAAATTGCAATGTAAATTGTAAACAAATAATTTGTTAAATTTGTATTCAAATTATATAAATGTTTGCATCAACAAATGAAAGTATGAATAAAAAATAATTGTACAAAACTAAATAACTATTTTACATAATAAATATTGAAACTTGTGATATGTATGTAAAAATGTTTAACAAATTATTAATTGTTTATTTTTTAAAATAATATTACAACATTACATATATTATTATTATTATAACTTTAAAATATATTTTTTTAAAGAAATATATTTTTTAATTTAAATAAAATCATATAAAATAAAATACATATAAAACATAACTCATTTAAAATACTTCAGAGTAATCAACAATAAATCACTATTTTAACTCCAATCCAACATAGGTCAGGGAAAGTGCAGGACAGTAAACCATAATAATTTACTATTCTAACTCCAATCCAACATAAGTCAGAGAAAGTGCTGGACAGTAAGCCATAATAATTTACTATTCTAACTCCAATCCAACATAAGTCAGGGAAAGTGCTGGACAGTAAACCATAATAATTTACTATTCTAACTCCAAATATAACATTACTCAGGGAAAGTGCTGGATAATAAACCATAATAATTTACTATTCTAACTCCAATCCAACATAAATCAGGGAAAGTGCTGGACAGTAAACCATAATAATTTACTATTCTAACTCAAAATATAACATTACTTAGGGAAAGTGCTGGATAGTAAACCATAATAATTTACTATTCTAACTCCAATCCAACATAAGTCAGGGAAAGTGCTGGACAGTAAACCATAATAATTTACTATTCTAACTCCAATCCAACATAAGTCAGACAAAGTGCTGGACAGTAAACCATAATAATTTACTATTCTAACTCCAATCCAACATAAATCAGGGAAAGTGCTGGACAGTAAACCATAATAATTTACTATTCTAACTCCAAATATAACATTACTCAGGGAAAGTGCTGGATAATAAACCATAATAATTTACTATTCTAACTCCAATCCAACATAAATCAGGGAAAGTGCTGGACAGTAAACCATAATAATTTACTATTCTAACTCCAAATATAACATTATTCAGGGAAAGTGCTGGATAGTAAACCATAATAATTTACTATTCTAACTCCAATCCAACATAAGTCAGGGAAAGTGCTGGATAGTGAACCATAATAATTTACTATTCTAACTCCAATCCAAAATAAGTCAGAGAAAGTGCTGGACAGTAAACCATAATAATTTACTATTCTAACTCCAATCCAACATAAGTCAGGGAAAGTGCTGGACAGTAAACCATAATAATTTACTAATCTAACCCCAATCCAACATAAGTCAGGGTAAGTGCTGGACAGTAAACCATAATAATTTATTATTCTAACTCCAATCCAACATAAATCAGGGAAAGTGCTGGACAGTAAACCATAATAATTTACTATTCTAACTCCAATCCAACATAAGTCAGGGAAAGTGCTGGACAGTAAACCATAATAATTTACTATTCAAACTCCAATCCAACATAAGTCAGAGAAAGTGCTGGACAGTAAACCATAATAATTTACTATTATCACTCCAATCCAACATAGGTCAGGGAAAGTGCTGTACAGTAAACCATAATAATTTACTATTCTAACTCCAATCCAACATAAGTCAGGGAAAGTGCTGGACAGTAAACCATAATATTTACTATTCTAACTCCAATCCAACATAAGTCAGGAAAAGTGCTGGACAGTAAACCATAATAATTTACTATTCTAACTCCAAATATAACATTACTCAGGGAAAGTGCTGGATAATAAACCATAATAATTTACTATTCTAACTCCAATCCAACATAAATCAGGGAAAGTGCTGGACAGTAAACCATAATAATTTACTATTCTAACTCCAAATATAACATTACTCAGGGAAAGTGCAGGATAATAAAGCATAATAATTTACTTTTCTAACTCCAATCCAACATAAGTCAGGGAAAGTGCTGGAGAGTAAACCATAATAATTTACTATTCTAACTCCAAATATAACATTACTCATGGAAAGTGCTGGATAGTAAACCATAATAATTTACTATTCTAACTCCAAATATAACATTACTCATGGAAAGTGCTGGATAGTAAACCATAATAATTTACTATTCTAACTCCAAATATAACATTACTCAGGGAAAGTGCTGGATAGTAAACCATAATAATTTACTATTCTAACTCCAATCCAACATAAATCAGTAAAAGTGCAGGCCTGTAAACCATAATAATTTACTATTCTAACTCCAATTGAACTTAAGTCTGTAAAATGCTGGACAGTACAAAAACACATTTATGGTCTTCTAATAAAATAACAACACTTTAAATATATATAACTAACAACTATTATCTATGATACTACAAAATGAACTATTACATTCCAACTATACAATATTCTAATTTTATAATAACAATAACAAATAATTTTACTTTTTTTTAATTTTCGAAATTACAATTTTTTTTACATTAAATTTAAAACTTTATTTATCTTTCTATTTTTTAAATATTTTTTAATAATTCTTATATATTATAACAAAAACAGATAAATAAAATATTAAACAAATAACGTATACAAATATTAATAATTGAGAAAATTTCGATTTTAAAATAAATTTTTCAAAATTTAAATATTTAAATTTCGAATTTCGTTTTTTTCTAAATTTTCATTTTTTTTACCTTATATTACATTAATCACACACTTTATCAGAAAATTATTACATAATACATAAAATTGAAATCCAAGAAAACTAAAATTTCGTTTTCTAATTTTAAATTATTTACATTTAAATTTGCATTTCATATCACTTATTATAATATACTACCCACTCTTATCCCCTGTATCAACAACAACCCGCTACTAAAATTATTTTATATCAAATTAAATTTAAATTTTTTTTTTTCAAAATTGAAATTTCACATTTCAAATTTTAAATTTTAAAATATTTCTATATTGTTAGTATTCAATACAAATTATTTACACTACATCTTTAAATTACTACCCACCCTTATCCCCTATAATACCAATAACCCGCTCCTAGAATTTTTACTATTATTATATTTTTTTATTTTTTTTATACACATAATAATACTAATAGACATTTTTTATTAATTATTTAAACATAAAACATACTTTTAGACACTTATATAACACATTCAAATATTTTGTCGATATTATATACAATATTTTGCTTAACGATATTCTATTCAACGATATTTTATTTTGACAATATTTTTGTCATTCTAAAAAAACGATATTTACTACAACGATATTTACAACTACAATATTTTTGCAAGTCGATATTCTTACCTCGATATTTATGCTAGTCGATATTATCCCGTCGATATTCCTGCTTTATACCGGAACAGGTCACCCACCCCACCCCCATCGAGGAGCGAAAATCCTTAGTCACTTGGCAGAACTTTGCCGCCATCTCAGAGGTTGATCTCCTCAAATGCATCCGCGAAACCAAACCCTCCAACCATTCCTCTGACCCCATTACCAGTGGCATCGCCATTGATTTCTATACTAACACTCTCTCCTACTGGACCAGGCTAGTCAATCTCTTCCTCAGTCAAGGATCCCTCCCAATTGTCCTCAAAACAGGACAGGTTACCCCACTTCTAAAAAAAACCTCTGCAGATGCAAATGACCTCAATAACTTCCGCCTCATCACCAATCTCCCTTTTCTTTCAAAGATCACAGAAAAATGTGTTGCAAAACAAATCTCCCAACACATTATGGACAATAATCTCCTCAACATGTTCCAGTCGGGCTTTATCAAAACTGCAGCACTGAAACAACCCTGCAACAAGTGATCGGTGATGCGCTGCATATTCTCAATTCGGGGGAATCGTGCCTTCTGATTTTCCTTGACCTCTCTGCAGCTTTTGACACTGTTAATCACAACACCCTCCTTAACATTCTTCAACAGAGAATGGGCGTGGATGGCACAGTACTCAAATGCCTCTTTCCTCTCGGACAGATCCCAAATGATCAAGATTGCAAACAGTCTCTCATCTCCACTGGTGGTTGGTCAAGGCATCCCTCAAGGTTCTATCCTTGCTCCCACTCTGTTCAATCTCTATCTGGAACCATTAGGGACCTTATAAACAAATCTGGAATCCTCTACCATCTCTATGCGGATGACACCCAAATCTACCTCAAGGTGTCTTCCCCTCATGATCTCTCACTACTCAGCTCTACTCTCAACACTATTCACAACTGGATGCTAGTTCACCAACTCATTCTCAATCCCTCCAAAACGGAATTCCTCCTCATATCTAGCTCTCTCTCTCCGCCTCCTGTTCAAGCCTGGATGGATCAATCGAATCTACTCAACAGTAAACCCATCATTGTGGACTGCGCTAAATCCTTAGGTGTCATAATTGAAAAAAGACTCAACCTAATCTCACACATCAACTCCATGGCCAAGAGCGCACGTTTTCAACTGCAACTTTTATGGGGGATTCGTCGGTTCTTCCTGGAGAATGACCAAAAACCTTGGTCCAATCGCTAGTTCTCTCTAGACTTGCCTATTGTAATTCTCTTCTGACTGGCCTTCCCAAATCTCAACTCTCCCCCCACAGATCCGTCCTCCATTCAGCAGCTCGCTTCATTTCAGGGTCCAAACGAAGTGACCACATCACCCTTTCCTATCTTCTCACTGATGGCTTCCCATTGAGGCTAGTGCTATCTACAAAACAGTGTGCATCACCCACAAAGCTTTGCACTCTTCTTCCCCTCGCAATCTGGCAAATAAACTCAAACTGTCAGGAGGCTCAAGACCTTCTCGGAATGCGGAAAAGTTCCTTCTTGAACCCCCTCCTTCAAAAGAGAAAAATTGTTGGCACAATCGTTCTCAGGTAATGCGGTGAGAATCTGTAACTCGCTTCCTCCTTCGCTCCGTGCCATCACCTCCATCCAGATCTTCAAAGCGGACCTCAAATCTCTTTTATTCCAAAGACACTTTCAGAACTAATTACCTCCTTCTCAGACCCCGCATGGAAGTTCTTAAGACATTGTAAATTTGTCACATATATTTATATTTTTGTTTGTACATCCTGTGCTTGCTGCATTTGAAATTGTGTTCCTTTTGCCTGCGTTGTTTTGATTCTATGGCCTGCTATTGTTCGCCAGGAAGTTCTTTAGTCATTGTAAAATTTGTCATATTTATTCTTACTTTTGCTTGTACAGTCTGTTCATGCTGTGCTTGAGATTGTGTGCCTTTTGCCTGCGTTGCTTCGACTCTATGGCATGCTATTTTTGTTTGTTCTATTCCTGCAACAGTTCTCTCATGTAACGTAACTAGTTCTATTGTACAGTGCTCTGACACCTTCGGGTAATGCCCGCGCTTTATAAAAATGCATTAAATAAATAAATAAAATGAATAAAATCACAATCCCCCACACACACGAGAGACCCCTTCATTGGCTGTTGAGCAGGGAAGAAAGAGGAAATTCAGGGTTTTCTTCTTAAGCATGTTTGGAGGTTGTGAGTGGTTCAGCTTTTTTATTTTCTGTACTTCATGTCGAGGATATCTAAAACAGTAGTTTGTTGTGGTATTTTTGTGCTTTGGAAAAGTACGTCTAATCATCACCTCAGGTCGTGACATAGGATTCCTGTGTAAATGATCAAATGCTGCCATCTGCTGAAGAACAGGGAGACTGGCAGTTGCAATTTCACCCCATTTATACACAGCCAAAGTTAAATACCTATGACTTATCAGGGCTCGGCCTACGACCCACGAAGTGGGCATGGCTTAAGAGTCCTTTTCTGAGCGGTTCGAGAATTGTACCTACCGAATTCCTGAAAGCTCATGATTTTTGCTGGTTTTTATTGCCAGCTGCATTGCAATTGGGCCTCGCATGGCTGCCTTTTTAGAAGACAGCACGCAATAAGCCATAGGCTGTAGAGTTGCTCCGCTTCCTGCATATTCCATGCGGACACGAGCAGCAGAAGGCCATATTTCATCAATTACCAGCTGTCAGGGGCCGCCGTAATTGAAGCCAGATGGTCGGCGCGCATTCACCACTTTCCAATTACTTTGTTTTTTAGCTGTGTGTGCACGCATGCTGGCTCCGTGCCAAAGCTTGTTTAATAAGTTTGTGCTAGACCGAGAGCAGGGAGGAAACCCAACAATGATCCCATTTTCAATTGCAGCAGCCAAAATAAATATCAGATCTTCCTGTGCTGTAGTTTTTTGTAAGGTTCATTAGAGCGGGATTTATGGCAAGAGATAGAGCCAGACAGACTGCTCTGCAGGCAGCAGGCAGGAAGCTGCTGTAATTCTCGTTCAGAGCAGCGCCACGCCACCCCAGCTATGACTTTGAGGAACTAGCTGCAGAGGAGGACGGTGCCAATCAAGAACAGCGGAACGGAAACAGCACATCATGGCTCTCGCCTGTGAGAACGGTGTCCAACAATCTGAGTGTGGCGAAACAGACAACTAAGCTTTGTTTGATCTAAAAAAAATACATGATATTGAACTGTGCGAAGCATTTATTGATTCCGCCCTTACCTTGAGCCTCGATAACATACCAAACAGGCATTTTTAGCTCCATGTCATATAACATACACAGAAGGTTTGTCATACCCCTTGTGAGCATTTTTACATAACCACCCTCTAGGATTACTGAATCAATCACTCAGTCATCTCAAAAAGCACTGGAAAAGACAAAACACCTGTATTTTCATTGGTGATAATCTTCTGGGGGATGAACAGCTGCTATGTGTATTGTTGTGTGATATACTATGTGTAAGGGGGTTGCTGTGAGGAGGGATAGCTGTGAGTCTTAGGTTCAATTGATATTGAACGGCTCAAGGTGTTAGTGGACATGCCACAGAGATAGTGCGTGAACTACAGGCTTCATGTACCAATGTGTGTGACATACTGTATTGGGCTCATACCACGCGCCGTGCCCATGAAGACTGGTGTGCAACCTTCAGGATTTAAAATTAGTCACAGTACCAGCCCATGCTATAATCCATCCTGAAGCAATTAAAATGGACTGTAGAGATATGCACTAACATCTCCTATTAAATAAAAAGGAAATGCAATGTATACTCCATGTAGAAAGTCAGTAAGTATCATGTAGTTGTCAATTTGTGAGATAATTCTTTAGGTCATGCGCAGATGTGTGCGTGTAGTATAAAGCGGCTGCTTGGGGGCAACTAGGCACATTACAAGAAAAAAACATGTTGCTAAATAAATACACATGATTCTAGAAGTGATCTGGGTGAAAACTGACAGTGCAAGCAACGAAGATGCCAATCTTTCATCCTTCTAGAGTGACAAACGTGTGTGTTGTTGAGAAGCATGATGTTAATAAATAGGACAGACCCGTACTTTTGAAAGGCAGGCTGGATTGGAACAAAGACACTTCCACATGAAGTGTGTCAAGCTCAGAGTCAGTGCTCGAGGGCACCGGAGCTGAAGGGTGACACTACATCTAGAACTGTGGCGTCCCACTTAATTTAAAGCTCTAGCTATGAGTCTCTTCCCTCAGTGTGCCTGGAAAGTAGATCCTCAAAAGGGCACCGTGGGACACATGCAAGTTACTCCTTTCACTACCAATAACTGCTTGAGGAGCAGCAATAACTTAACGAACACAAGCAGAGCTAACCCAGGGAGTCTGTCAGCAGCACCGCCGGCATCATGATCAATTCCACCAAATACTGTGTAGCAACACCCCAGAGAGACTGGGCAGTGTCACACAATACATCATGGGCACGGTGACCCGGGAGGGCCCGAAGTACCCTCCAGAGCAGCATTGGTAATAGTCCAAATGGCGTCAGCGGTAGCATCCGAGGCATCATGAACAGTATCACCCAGATATGATCAATTACAGGCCCTGTGATTATTGGCAATACTTCATTGATCGTAAGCAGTAGCGCCCCAGACAGCAAGAGCGGCATCACCCATGATGAGCAGCAATAGGTCACGAAGCGTGATTAGTAATATAGCCCCAGCCAACACAAGCATGAGAGTCACTTCCCCAGAAAGTATCACCTATGGCCAGCCACATGGTGAGTAGCAATAATCTTCATCAAAAAACTGAATTTCAGGAGGGTCAAGGGAATATATTTAACAACCTATCATTTCATTTCCCAACAACAAG